>NC_085137.1:19937345-20094751 GCF_035046485.1 Aedes albopictus
TCAAGGTTTGTCTCCAGGGACACTGCCAAAAATTCCCTTGTGGAATCTTTGAGGATTTATCAAAAATTTCTTGGAATCTTTACAAAAAAAAGCAAGAATTCCTCTGAAGATTCATCTTAGTATCCCTCTAAAATGCATTCCTGCCCAAGGATTGCTTTGAAAATTTATCTAGGAACTCCTCCGGAGATTATTCCAGGAATTCTCCGAGGAATTCTCCATGATATTTCTTCAGAAGTTTCTCAAGACATTTCTAAAAAAAAAACATTTTTCTTAATAGTCCCTGGAATACTATAGGAAATTTCTTCATGGATTGCTACAAATGCTCATGCTTGCGTTCATTCATACATATCTTTAAACATTTCTGAATACATTCCTTTAGAAATATTGTCAGATATTTTTAAAGGAATTTTTCTTTGAAATTTTTCCGAAAATTCAAGTAGAAATTTTTGAAGAAATTCTTCAAGGAATTTCCTCAGGAAATCCACCAAAAGTTTCTTCAAAAATGCAGTCCCAGGAGCATTTTTTCATAAACATTCGGAGATTCTTTCAGACATTTCTCTATGATTTTCCATTCAAAATTTTGAAACTTTTACAGAAATTATCGCTAAAATTTCTCCAGCGGTTGCTTCAGATTTTCTCTTTTATTTATTCAGGCACTTTCTCGGGCATTGATATGAAAATTTCTTTAAACATTTTTTAAACGATTTTTCTGGAAGTTTCTTCAGGTATTCCTGCAGATATTGCATTTATTGAGACCATCCTTAGGAGATTCTTCCAGAGTTTTTCCAAGGACTTTTTAAACAATTCCTACAAAATGTATCCTTTAGCATTTTTCAAGAAATAAAAAAAAACTTTTTTTATAAATACCTGCACAGAGTTTTACATTTCCTTCTGTTATTATTTCAAAGATTCCTTCAATTTTTTTTTCTTTTTTCAGTGGTTTTCTAAAGAATTCCATTTGAATTTTGTTTATTGTTGGCGATTTTTATATACAAATCTCTTCAGAAATTTATTATTTTTTAATTGAAAATTCCTTCATAGGTTCGTATTTCTAGAAATTCTTCAAAAAAAAAAAAACCTCCAGGGAACCATCAGAAATTTACTGAGGGATTTCTTCAAGAATTCTACCAGTACTTTTATCTGTGATTTCTGCAGACGTTCCTTCAGAAAGTTATCTATGGATTCTTCCAGGAGTCCCTTCAGAAGTTTCTCAAGCATTTTTTCCTTGGAATTACTTGCAAAGCCCCATAAGTATCTCATGAATTATTTCTGAGAATTAAGAGATATATTAAAGTGTTTCTTCATGCATTTTTTTAGGCATTATCTAAGGAATGTATCCAGCATTTGCTCAAAGGATAACTTTAGAATTTGCTTTAGGAATTTTGAGCATGAGCATGAGCATTGGTGACCGTACACTTCGTAGTTGCTACTCCGTGATTGACCTGAGCTAGCGAAATTGCACAGAGAACCAATTGGTTGGGGCTTGGGATTTGCCACCATCCTCAATGTACACGGCGCTGGCCACGTCCTTACCGTCTACCTGGGAAGGGAAGGAATGTTAGTTCGATAACTGTTGCTACTAGAGGTTGTATGTACTACTGGACCCTCCACAGTTGTCACGGGAAGGAGTTTTGTTAGTAGGGAGGGATTGATAGTTACATAGATCAAGGATACACTTTGGTAAATGATGCGATCCATGCAACAGTACAGTATACACACAAATGTGTCACCTCACAATTTGGAAGAATGGTGAGACCATGAAAATTTTAAATGAAAATTTATGGAATGATAAATATTTTGCGTCACCTCGCAATTGAGAGGACTGGTGAACCAATATGCTACTCGCCATGAAATCGGTATATTGAAACAAAATATTGTGCCGACACTGACAGTGACGGACCGCACAAACTTAGGCAAAATACTGACGCATAACTATGGATCAAATCAGTGTGGCCAGCACCGTAAGGTGCCGAACTGTTCAAAAATGTAGGAGATTTTTTTTAAACACAAATTTAATTGAAAAATTTGACGGACACTTGAAGTGACGAACTTTGCAGTTGTTGTTGAGTAAATATCTGAAGGATGATTTTAAACTAACAGATAAATTTACTGCATCTTTCAAAGAAAAACAAGAGCTTGTTCACCGATCATCAATCATTCATTCGAGCACCCGTCGACCTATCGCTAAAACGATACAATCGTGCGACACTATTTCTCGACACTCGCATGTACAACAAAGAACATCACAATACTGAACACTAAACACCCGCGCATCTATTGTTTTGATTTTCACTCGAGACAATAGCGAACGCGATCGATTAAGCTGAGATACCCACCCCTTACAGGAGCGATGCATGCACAGCAAAGAACAACACAATACTGAACACTAAAAACCCAGAATTTGCTTTAGGAATTTTTGTCCAGAAATTCTTTTCAAAATAGAGTTTCAAAAAAAAAAACTCGAGGTGCTTTTGAGGGATTTTTTGAGACAATCCTACAGAGATTTCTTAAAAATTCCTTCAGTCATACCTTGAAGAATTCGTCAATTATTTTTGTGCAATTTCTGGAAGAACTTCTGAAAAATCCCCGCAGAAATATCTGAACCGATTCTGCAGGGATGTCTAAAGACATCCCAGGAGACATTTTTGATGGAACCACGAGATTTATAAGAAAATCCTTGTAGGAATTTCTCCAGAAATTACTGAAATAATTTCTCAAAGTATTCTTGTGGGAACCTTGGAGAATATTCGGAGAGAAATGTAGAATTCCCAAATAACTTTTTAAATAATTTCTAAATAATCCAAGGAATAACTTTTGAAGAAATCCTCAGCCAAAATTCCTCAAACAATCCCTAAAATTTTGAAGAAGTCTCTGGAGATAATCTCCTTGAAACCCTGTAGAAATTTTTGAAGAAATCGCCAGTAGAATCCCTGTAGAAATCTTAGGAAGTACTTTTGAATGAATCTCTGAAGGAAAATTCAAAGTCATCCCAAAAGGAATTTTTAAAGGAATACTGGGATGAATTTCTTAATAACTCCCTGCAGATATACATGGAAAACCTACTCAAGTATTCACACAAAAACGTTGGGATTTCTGCAGGAGATATTGCTTATATTTCTCATGTTTTTATTCGTGAGTTCCAGCACTGATTCCAGAGCTTGTTTCCAGAGCTCTTCCCGGTATTTCTAACCAAAAATTGTCTCTAGGTCTGGGTGTTGAGATATCTTCGATAGTTGCTTCCGGAATTGCAGCAGTTTTTCTTGAAATGTCATCAGGGACAACTTACGATATACTTTGTAAGAAATTTATGAAGAATTATAGGGTGGAACTCAGGTGAAATCTAGAAATCTAGAAATGAACTTTAGAAGAAATCCTGGGGAATATTGGGACTTCTCAGGAAAAAAAGTTCTGGGATTAATTCCAGGAGAAAATATTATGGAAATTCAATGAGAGACTTTGAAAACCTCTAACAGAAATTCAGGAGGGAACTACGAGCGAAATTTTGTGAGGAAATCCAAAAGAAATATTGGAAAACTCTCTAGAAGAAATCTCTGGAAGAATTTCTGCAACATCTAGAGAGAAACTGATGGAAAATCTCGGCGAAAAACTAGAGGGCGAGCACTGGTTTTGGCCAATCTAAGGGAAATATTTGTTTTATTAAACTTAACCAAGAATCTTATGAAAACTACCAATGTGTCAAATGAAAAGTTTCAAACAATGTTTGTAGGAAAAATGCAGGAGTCAATCTGATATTTGTATTAAAAGTGGCACTGGTCATAATAGAAGCTCAGCGTCAGTTTTTGTCATATTCTTCAATTTAGAGTATTAGCTGAACAGTGGCTGATTAATGGTGTCAGTGGTTGAACACAATGACAGCTGAATGTTGGTCTGAAGTATGATTTGTTCAACCTCTTTAAACAGCAATGCATAGATGGCTGAATATCAAGTATAATGGAATATTCTTCATCTGTGTAACCAGCTTGAAAGCATACACCAACATGCAGAATTAATCATCTGTTGTGGAGCGGACCTGGTGTGATGGTTAGAACACTTGACTATCATGTCGAGGACCTGGGATCGAATCCCACTCCCGACAAACTCGCAAAAAAATGTGAGTTCTTCCTTTGGAGGGGGTGGAAGCGTGGGTCCCGAGATGAATAGCCTAGGGCTAAAAATCTCGTTAATACAGATAAAAAAATCATCTGTTGTTCAACCTTTAATCAAATATTTTTTGACTGCTGAACCAAGCATGTATTTGAGAAGCCAACAGCGCTTGTTCAGCCTTAATACAGCCTTAGTTCAACTTATGTTCTTGACTATTCAGACACAAAAAGTAATGCTCTTGTTTTCGAGCATACGTATACAAGTATGTGTGGTATAGGTGCTCAGCTGAGTGACTATAAACCAGGAGGTCCGAGTTCAATTCCCAGTTTTCCCACAGACTAATTTATACACTCTAAAACACCTCCTCTGGTAATAGAAGAAGCTAATGATCAAAACAGGTCATCGAAATTGTTTTTATTTTTATACAATTATTACATTTAATTGACAACTGATTGAGCGTATATTAATTCTTAAAACAGCCTTTTTAAGAACCTCAAATCAGCTAATGGTTGAATAAAATCACCAAAATTAGATGTTTAGGAGCTGAATAAAGGATTGTACCTCTTGTGCTCAGCTTTTGTTCAAATGAAGGCTGATTTGAGGTACTTGGAGAAACGTTTGTACAGCATCAAATTGTTACCTGGGCGGGTACAAATTCCAGGAACAACTCTCAGAATCCCGAAAAAGTCCCGAAAGGAACAATGTATGGAAACAAATACGTAACAATCTTTGCATGGAAACTTGGGAAACTGGAAATCTTTGATAAATTGAGCTGCAGTGGTTTTCAGGAATCCTCAAACGATGCATTTTACCAATTTTGGGCGATTAGTTCAATTGGTCTAACCACAATTTTCCAATAACTTTATCAAAGCTTACTTCTGAAAATTGATCAAAATATTTCCCAGAAAATCTGTAAACCTGGATAAATACCAGGAGAAGTTCCTGAAGAAATTTCTACATAAGTTTCTGTTGGAAAATCTGGAGGAATTCCTGCAGGAATATATCCGGTGCATATTAAAATCCGGCAGACATTTCAACAAAAATTTCAAATGGAATTCATCGAATAATTCTTGCAGGAATTTCTGGAATAGTTCGTAAAGAAATGCCTGAAGGACTGCTTGTAAAAATGTAATTCCTAAAAGAACACTTGGAAGAATTTTTGAATGAATCGCTGCCAAAGTTTTTTAAGAAATCTCATGGAAGTTTTCTAATAAAAATACCTTAAATGTTTAATGAAGAAATTCATAGAAATTTTCTGAATGAATCAATGGAAGGTTTTCATAAGAATCATGTGGAGAAATTATGTATAAAATCAATGGCAGGTTTTCCAGCGGAACACCTAGAGAAATTTCTGTAGAAATTCCAAATTTACTCAAGGAATTTATGAAAGGTTTTCTAGGAAATTTTAGCAGAAATTTGTGGATCAATCTCTAGTGAACATGGAACAAATTCGAAAGGAATCAATGGAGGATTTGCTAAGCAATATGAGAAAATTCTTCTATTAAAAAGGTTCTTTGAAAGACTTTCTGAAGGAAACTTTGGTAAAATTTCTGAAAAAATCTATTTAACGATTTACGATTAAAAAATACCTGGAAGAATATTTGAAGGAATTCTTAGAGGGGATTTCTGAAGGAATCTCTGCTGACTTTTCTATACATAGGAATCCATGGTGGAATTACTGGTGAAATTTGCTGAAGAGTTTTTAAGTAATCCTTATAGATATTTTTGCAGGTATCTCTATAAGAATTACTGGAGGAAATTTTGGAAAATTTCTGAAGAAATTCATTGAAGATTTTCCAGAAGGACTCCTGGACAAAAATTGTGAAATAGTATTGAAAAATAGAGTAATGAAGATTTTTCGAAGGAATCTGTAGATGAATTTCTGAAGGTATCCTTGAAAGAAATTAACAAATTTAACGCTGAAAGAATATCTACCGATTTTTTTTATGGAAAATGTCGGAAACCGTCTTATCAAATCCTTGGAGAAATATCTGGAGAAAGCCTTTCACTAATTTCTGAATTAATTCCAGAATATCTTCCTGAATTGCTTAAGGAATAAAAGAAACATTCAATGAATGAGAAGAAAATCTTCGAAAGTAACCTCAAGACATTCCCCAGTGAGAATATTCAGGATTTTTTAAACTAAAATCACTGTAATTTTGAAAGCATTTTGATTTTGCTTTACTCATTAAAAAGCTAAGCTAGTTATAATAAATAAAATAGTAGATAAATTCTCAGGTAACATTATGGTAAATGTTCAAAATAAATTAAAATAAACTAAAGAAATTTGAGAATACGGGAAACTCAAGAACATATTACCAATCTTAGATACTGAAAATAGTGAAACCTTGATAACATTCAAGAAAACAATAGTATTATCCTGTTTTTCTCTAGCTTTAGGCCTTTTCGGTGCCCCTCTGATGCTGGTGCCCTTGGCTCACGCTACCCCAATCATCAAACGAAAATATTGATCAGGAAATGTTGCTTTAAAACTTTTGATTTTTGTCGGGGCCCGTGGCGTAGTTGGTCACACGTTCGCTTCATATGCGGATGGTCATGGGTTTGATTCCCAGCCCTGGCACTTGCAATTTTTCGTCAGTTGCTCTTCCCCCGAGAGCGCCTGACACTGACCCTCTTCTGAGCCCCATGGCTCAAACGGACTCGGATACCTGGACATCGGCGAACTGCTACTCATAATGGACCCTCAATCGGATTTGGAAAGGAACAACGGCCATCCATCATCATCTTTGTGCTCATCATTCTACTAGGTATAAAAAAAGTAGAAAAATGAAAGCAGCAGAAAGGTAAACCAGTTCGATAAAGTAGAATAGAATCTAGGCGCTGTACAAAATGTAAGCGCAGCAGTCAATTGAAATTGCTCACGTAGTGCCCCAGTGGACAATAGAGCTATACAATTAGGTTAAGTGATTAAGAATAAAAAAAAAACTTTTGATTTACTTTGGAGGTACCTTCTGTGTACTTGAAGCTAACGTCCGGGCATTCTTGTAAAATATAATGTTTTTTTTTTCTTTTGAACCTATTCAAATCCAATTGGAGAAGACAAAATGTTCAGAGATTCTTTGCTGTAGGCAAATCTACCCCGGTGAAACGCTTGTTAGTGTATATCTATTCGCAGGATTACCTACATGATATGAAAAAAAACCAGGTACACGAATAAAGTAGGTATCTACGTAACAAAAGATAGAGCCAAGCATGCATAAAAATATCAGTATGGTCGAGCATCAAGCAGTTGTTTATTAGTGTAAGAAGATATCGTTTGTCACGATGATTGAAAGTGTTCCTCCGGAGATTTTAGAGCAGGTGTTCAAACACCTGGATCCTGTTAGTCGCAAATCCGTACGGCTAGTAAATCGCAAGTGGGCCGACATATTATGGACGGATGTATACTTGCGGTCCCAAGCATTGATTGTGAACCCAGCAACTCTAACTGACGACTGGGTACTGCAGCAGATGAAACGGCCTTTTCATGAGATACACATTACGACCGATGATGTGATTCCGGTGGAAAATTGGAAAACGATTTATTATGAACGCGTGAAAGATCTCATCACTTCAGCAGTGGTGGTCGAGAACGTACGGGTCATTAAGCTTGACGCAAACCTGGTTGTCCTGAACTATTTGTTTCGCAATAAGCACGTTGTATCATACAAGAAACTCGAGGAATTCACATTTCTAACCAGCACCAGCGCGGGCAACCCTGTCTCAGAAAGGGTAAACATAAATGTGCGTTTTCCGAACCTCAAAGTACTCAAACTGGATTATCTCAGCAGCGGCAATCTTCGGCTGATTCGTATCTTCTCCCGGCAATTGATAAAGCTAGTCGTAAGAGTAGGTTACATACAACGTCTCTTGGCGATTCTTGCAATTACAAGCTTGGATAACCTTACGGAACTTGCCATAGGGACGGTGCCTCACAGCCACTCAGGTTTTGAGATTCTATCACCCGATGATTTCAATGCACAACATCTAGCAGTACTACGCCGATTGCATCGTTTGGAAATCAAAGATGCATCCAATATGTTTGTGTTCGTATACCACGTTCTCTTCGAAGAGATGCGAAACTTGCGGCACCTGAAAGTAACTGGCACCGACATGTTACCTAACGTCTGGGAAGCTGTCAACCAGCTGGAAAACTTACAGTTCCTGCAAATACTGGCTCGCTCAAGAAACCAAACTCACATACATAGGATCCGGATCAACTTACCCAACCTGGAAACGCTTCATCTAGCACCGCAATCGATGGCCTGCGCTGGCCAATTGCCGAAGTTACGAACTCTCGGAGTTATTATCCACTCGAAGGAAGGTGCGCGATGGGGCCGCTTCTCTGGCCCGGCAGCCCTGCAAACGTTCACTAGGTTGAGAACTCTGCAGAAGCTGCACGTCCGGGGAATCTTCTTCAGCAATCAGAACCTTTATCCCTTCATGCACTTTCGCAGGTCTTGCAAGATGCTGCTAGAAGACAAAGAAGATTATCTCATAGGAACCATCAACGTGCCGAGATCGGTAGATATCGCAAGTTTGCGCTGCAATTACCGGGACGAAATCGACGGCCTTACGATAAAGAGACCAGCCGTAGCACCGTCTGCTGAGTTGGAGAACCAGGATGTGTCGCTATATGGAGCACTGCAAAGCAGGAGCTGTACGGCTTGGATCGTACGTCAATTGATGCGACAAATGGCGACACTAGTCTGTGATTATAAAGCTTTTAGACGAGCTATGCAGCGAGACAATCTCTATACGTTGAAGAAGCATGGTTGCACGTGTTATCGCTGTAATCGGTTTCTTCTTCGGGACGTTTGAGAGGTTCTGATGCGACTCGTGTACGTTTAGATTGAACGCATTGATGAATTATAAATTCGTTCCATGCTTTTGTCATTAATTATATCATAACTAATTTTAAAGAATTGTAAATAAAGATAATGTTTAGTTCAAGCTAATAAATAAAAAATTAAAATCATTTTTTGCTAACAAATTAATAATAACAATTGAAATAGTGAAATTAGAACAACAAATTAGCACCTCCAGTAGGGCACTACAACGCTTTAGATATATTCAACTCGTCATAAGTATAGATTCATGAAAAGTATTGCAACAATATTGCATCATATCGATATTTCTAAAATTAGAACACCTACAAAAATGCCGCCTTCAGAAAAGTTGTTGCTTTTGGGCTTCTGAATCACTCTGCTGTAGACAGCATCTTTGTAAGTTCTCAGATTTTGGAGATATCGAGGTGAGTCAATATTGTTGCAATACTTTTTGTGAGTCTATACTTATGACGGGTAGTGTATACATGATGTTTTCAATCTGAAGCAGTTTTTCGTGAGCATTTAGCAGGACACTTACAGTTTTTGTTTTTTACTTTCAGCGCGAAAATAGTATAAAAATATGTGTATAATAAAACTTCAATATCCAAATGACTGTCAATGTATTCTAGTCAGTAATTTACAAGGTTCTGAAATATTGGAAAGCATGACAGAAGGGCAGGTAACTCCTTCTGTCGCGCGTTTGAAGAGTCTAGAACCTTATAAATGTGTCTTATTTATATCCAGGCATAAAACCTGCTTGAATAATTCGTCACTGATATAATCGTCATCATTCAAAATGCAAAAGCAGTTTTCTCGTTCAAGACTGAAATTTTTGCAGTGAATATGTATTCACTGTACTGTATTCTGTCCTCGCAATACAGTGAGCACATTTTCACAGCGAAAATTCCTTAATTTTCATATTCGACGTGGTCAGACATCATTTACCCAAAAATCTTAGCGTCTAAAAATTTGAAATTGTCAAAGCGCAAAACCAGCAAGACCAATGGATGGAGATTAACTAGCTGTGGGTTAAAATTCTGCATTTGGAATTCAACTTGATTATTGTTCCACGGTGCTTTGCAATAATACATGGTTAGGTCATATTTCGAGTCAATTATATCCTGTCCGGTGTAGACCTGTGCGCCGCCACCGACACTTTTTGTCCCACGCCGACGCCGACCAAGGTATCGGCGGCGCGCTATACGTTGCTGTTTTTCATTTTTCGCGCCGATGATCAGTTCACAAACAAAATTAAGTTTACATAAAGTTCTGATAAAAAAATCTCACGATCATTATCGCAAGAGTTTGATTACAATAATTGATTTCTCAACTCTTAGAACACACATTCACATCTCTCCAGATAGATTCAGTGATGCCTCCAAGAGATCCCCTTGGGATTCCTCCAGAAAATTCTTCAGGGATGCCTTCAGGATGATTTTTTTTACAGAAGATCTCTCAGGAAGATCTCGATTATAGTACCTTCAGAAATTCTTTCAGGAGAATTCAGGGATGCCTCCTAGAGATACATCAAAGATTCGTCTAGAATATCCTTTAAGGATTCTCATATGAGGTCCGTCAGAGATTAGTATGAAAGTTCCTTCATAGATTCCTTCAGAAGTTCCATAAGGAATTCCTACAGGAGTTTATTTAGGAACTAGTCCAGGAGTTTTCTTAGGGATTCCAGGAGATCTTTCAGAAATTTTTGGAATTTGTTCAAGAATCCCTCTAGAAGTTCCTTCAGGGATTCCTCTTGGAATACCTTGGGGATGCCTCAAGAAATTTTTTTTGAGATTCTTTCAGGATCAGGCCTTTTTTTTAAGAATTGCTCCAGAAGTTCCTTCAGTGATATCTCCAGGAGTTCGTTCAGGGATTTCCCTAATAGCTCCACGTGTTCATTGGGAATACCTTCAGAAGTTCCCTAAGCTATTTCAACGGGAGTTCGTTCAGGTATCCTTCCAGAAGTCCCTTTAAAGATTCTTGCAGAAGGATTCATAAATGCCACCTGAAGAATTATCAAAAATCCCGTGAGTAGTTTCTTCAGGAATTCCTGCAGGAGGTCTTTAGAAATTAGTTCCTGCAGAGTTCCTGCTGAGATTCCTTCTGAAGTACCTATAACAATTCCAACAGGAATTCTTTCCAGGAATTCCATTAGAGGTTCTTCCAGGAGTTTCAGGAATTCTTGCAGATGTTTCTTCAGAGATTCCTCCAGAATTTTTTTAGGGATTCCTACAGAAGTTCCTTCAGAAACCTCTACAGAAGTTCTACAGATAAACTTATACAAAGATCCAAGGATACCTCCAGGAGAATTCAGGGATTACCCCAGAAGTTTATAGAGGGATTCCCATATAAGAATTCTTTCCAAGATTCCTTCAGAATATTTTTAGGAGATTGCTGGAGAAGTTCCTTCTGAAATTTATCCAGAAGTTCTTCTAGAGATCTCTCCTAGGGTTCTTCACATTGATTGTAGATTGAGATTGAGATTTTTCCAGGAAGACTCACGGATGCCTCCAGGAGTTACATCAGAGATTTCTCCAGAAGCTCAGTCAAGAAGTCCTACAGGAGTTGCTTCAGGGTTTCTTGTAGGAGCTTTTTCAAGTATTCCCTAAGGATTATAATCAGGCATATCTTCAGGATATTCTTAATGGATCTTTCATGGAGTTTCTTCAATAATTCCTCAAGAATATCCTTCTGGAGTTATTCCAGGAATTCTTTAGAGAATACCTCCTGCAAATCCTTGCTACCGGAATTCCTTCACGCATTCACAAGAGACGAATCAGCCAAGGGCTGAAAGTCTATAATAAAGACAAATCAATCAATCAATTGAGCATTCCCCTGGAATCCTTGCAGGGATTTCTCCTGTAATTTCTTTGGGGATTCTTCCTAGACTTTTTTCAGAGGTTCCCCTGGACTTCCTTGGTGGATTCCTCCTGGGTTTATTCTGGAATTCTTTCAGAAATTCCTCCGGAGATTCTTCCTAGATTTTCTTTCGGGGTTTCCTCCTAGACTTCCTTCTAGGATTCCTCCTGAAATTGTTTCGGGGATTTTTACTAATATTCCGTCGAATTTCTTTGGTAATTCCTCTCAGAATTTTTAAGAAATTCCACCTAAATTCTTCATGGAATTCCTCCAGGGATTACTCCTGCACTTCATTTAGGGATTCCTCTTGGACTCTCTTCGGGAATTCCTGCTAAAATTTCTTCGGAGATTTTTCCTGGACTTCCTGGGGTTTCCTCTTGAAAATCCTTCGAGTATTCCGCTTGGAAATCTTTCGGAGATTACTCCCAGAATTCTTTCAGGGGTCCCCTCTGGGATTCCTGCAGGTACTTCTCCTGTAAGTGTTTCGGGGATTTCTCCTGGAATTCCTTAAGGAATTCTTCCAGGAATTCCGTCGGGTATTCCTGCTGGACTTCTTTCGGGGATTCCTCCTGAACTTTCTTCGAGGATTGCTCCTGAACTTTCTTTGAGAATTCCTCTTGAAATTTCTTCGGTGATTCCTCCTAATATTCCGTTGGGGATTCCTCTTGAAATTTCTACGGGAATTACTCTTCGAATTTCTTCGAGGATTCCTCCTGGAATTATTTCGGATTTCGCTCTTGGAATTTCTGCGGGAAATCCTCCTAGAATTATTTCAGGGGTTTCTCATGGAATTCCTACGAGGATTTCTCCTGGATATTTTTCGTTGATCCCTTCTAGAAACACTTTGATGATTTCTTCTCGAATTTCTTTTAAAAAAATCTGGAATTTCTTTGGGGATTCCTCCTGGACTTTCTTTATTAAATCCTCCTGGGATTTTTTCGAGGATTCCTCTTGATATTCCGTCGTGGATTCCTCTTGGAATACCTTCAGGGTTTCATTGTGGGAATCTTTTGGTTATTCCTCTTATATCTTCTTCGGATTTTCTTCATGAAACTCCTTCAAAAATACCTCTTGGAATTACTCCAGGATTCCTCCTGGAATTCCTTCGGGATTTCCTTCTTGAATGTTTTCGGTGATTTCTCCTAGAATTCCTTCAGAAATTTCTCCTGATATTCGAAGATCCTTCCTAGAGTTCCTTCGATAATTCCATCTTGAATTTCTTTGGAAATTCCTTCTGCACTTTCTATGGGGATTCCTCTCAGAATTCCATCGGTGTTTCCTCTTTGAGGAATCCGCTTGTGATTCCTGCGAAGATTCTTCACGCAATTCCTTCGGAGGTGCTCTCTGGGGTTTCTCCTGTAACTTCTTCGAGTATTCTTTCTAGACTTCCTTCGAAGATTCCTTCTAAAATTCAATCGGAGATTCCTCCTGATATTTTGTCGGGGATTACCGGGATTTCCTCATAAAATTCCACTGGTGATTTCTCTTCGAATTTCTCCGGAGATTCCTCCTGGAATTCCTTTGGGAGTCCTCCTGGAATTCCTTCGGTGAATTCTCCTATAATTTTATCGGGGAATTCTCTTGGAATTTCTTCGAGGATTCCTGCTAGAGTAAATTCGGGGATTCCTTTAATTGCTTTTCGGGGGTTTCTCTTGAGGGGTTCTTCTTTCGAGTATTTTTCCTAAAATTCCATCGGAGATTTCTCCTGATATTTCGTCGGGGATTCCTTCTGGATATACTTCGGGATTCCCTCTTTGGATTCCTTTGGTGAAACCTATTCAAATTTGTTCGGAGATTCCTCCTATAGTTCCTACGGGGATCTCTCACGGAATTTCTCCGGGGGTTCCTCTTGGAATTGCTCTGGGGATTCTTCCTAGAATTACTTCGGAGTTTCCTGCTGGAATATCTTATGGGATTTCTCATAGAATTCTTACGAAAATTTCTCCTAATATTCTCTCAGGAATATCTCCTGGAATTCCTTTAGGGATTCCTTTTCGATAGTTTTTGTTGATTCTTCCTAGAAATTCTTTGGGATTCCTTCTAGAATATCTTTAGAAATTGCCGCTGGAATTCCGCTGGGTTTCTCCTGGAATTCCTTTATAAACTCCAGTCATTTGAGGAATCCTCCTGGAATTTCTTTCGAAAATTCATCCTGGATTTTCTTCTGAAATTCCTCGAAAATTTCAATCAGGGATTTCTTCAGAATTTTTTGCAGGGATCTCTAAAAGAGATTCTTGAACCGCCAGAGACACCTGCAGAAGTTTCTTCAGGGTTTCATACAGCAGTTCCTGCAGAGATACTTTCACAATTTTCTACACTGAGGATACCGGTAATGTCTCAATATTCCTTTCATATTATAATTATTTGTCTGTGTCCCAAACAAATATAGTATAAAGGCAGTTAAAAATTTCAAAAATGTAATCAACGTAAAAACAAAAATGTATCAATCATTTCGGCTCTGTTATGCCCTTATGTGACGCCCGAGTTTTCCAAGTAAACGAATGAGTAAAAAAAAGCCTAATCACTGCTGGCAGTGCGGAGCCGAACAGAAATAAAAAAGGTATTCATTCTAATGTAATAGTTTATGTCATCAATGGTCATGAAAAAGCTTGGACTTCAAATTATAGAGCGTAATGACAACTGTTTTGCTTTGCCAATGTTGAAATTATGGTCAAATTTTGGTCACGCAGATTCACGCCGCCGCCGGCCAAAAATCCCAAGTAACAATTCCATCACTGATGGGTTTTGTTTGATTTTTATTAATGTTTTATTACAGCAATAATTAAAACTCACAGTTTTATGACTGCTTTTATGAAAACCATTAATAAAATGTTTTATAGTATACTCGAAGATATCCATAAAGACAGATTTTAAGAGTAAACAAAACTTTCCGACATGTAAACCTTCTGGCAATCATTATTACCGCAAGAAAACTGTTAAACTCTCAACAGATGGCGATCCGTTCGATTAGTAACGACATCTGTTGGTGGAAAAGCAGAAACTACGACACTGCTAGGTTTATTACGGTCACTATAAAAGTTAACTTGCTTTCGTTTTATTTTCGCTGATTATGGTCGTCGCCCTGTTGAAGAATTAGCTTACGTGAATGAAAAATAGTTAATTTGGCTTAAATTAGCAATGAATTGGTAGTTTGCAACCATTTTCACAACATGTTCACATACATAAACTCTCTATGCTGAGTTTTCTTGTGATTCGGGATAGTTTTACTAAACTCACAAATTGATTTATTTCATTCCAAGATGATAATATTCACTATTTTCGAAGCGCATTAATTTTATGATTCCGCAACCCCAATATTCACGGTAAATTCGAATGCGCATAAGCCTACCAGCACAATAACTACTAAAATACTACTTTGAAATAATCGCTTTCTACTTACGAATGATGTATCCTCCTGAACTTTACGTGCCATCGAAGAAGCTTCTCTGCATCTTGAGCTGTCATAGTTTTTGTTGAAAAAAAAAAACAACAACAATTGAGAATGGGAAATATTTCAACTAGGTTTTAAAACGGGTTTATTGCTACTCTTAATGCGATTTGCAAAACCTCTCCGAGAGTGGTCCACTTAGCCGGAAGATGCTCTTAAAGAGGTTATCAAGAGGTTTTGATGTATGATTCAGTTTTATTGCAAGTTTTATAAAATTTGTCATGAAGATCTCTTGTAGAGCCGAACATAACTTAAAATGTTACTTGGGATGGCCCTCACGTCGCCGCCGTGCAAAATATAGTCGGCGCACAGGTCTAGTCTGGTGCAATGAAATGAACAAAATAGGCCAAAATGGTACTGTGTTTCAGTGGTAACACCTGTATTTCAAATCATTCAAATTATCGAATTTATCATTTTGATGGTAAGTGGTGTTTAAAATTTGCATATCAGCTACCACGAGGTCATAGGTAGCACCATAAGTTCAAATTAAATTTGTTACAAAGCCTGGGGTTTCAACTTTGTTACCTAAATATGGAATGTGCCATGATAGAAGAATTTTCGTTGGAATGAATCCTACCTAATGAGACAACGGGTACAAACGTCGTTCCCATTCATCTGCTGGACACGTGAATTAACAACTTTTTTACGGGTACGGCAATCCACAATTCGAGCATTTGAATTCATTCTTAGCATGAGAAGTGCCTACTATGATAATTCATGTTTCTAGCATCCAAGAGACAACGATTAGTTGTTAGCTTTTGGTAATTTCATCAGGTTGCTAACTTCTTGATTATACTTAGGCTAACCAACGAGCCAAGTGGAAATTATGATATTGAAAATGTTACGACATTCATGTACATAGCAGAAATGCGTGTTTGAACAAATTACGGTTCCATAATCATTTTATTTTTATTTTTATTTTTTTTATCTGTATTAACGAGATTTTTAGCCCTGGGCTAGTTCTTCTCGGGACCCACGCTTTACTTCCCTTCCGAAGGAAGAACTCACATTTTGCGAGTTTGTCGGGAGTGGGATTCGATCCCAGGTCCTCGGCGTGATAGTCAAGTGTTCTAACCATCACACCAGGTCCGCTCCACGTCCGTAATCATTGTTATTTCATTAGCCATTCGTTTGTTTGCATGTCATATGGAAAAAGAATACCAGCTTCGCATTGTTATAAATATTTGGATTCTATAAAGTCATTTTTGAAGAGATTTTTGTTTACTGAATATCGCTTATGCTGCGATGCTTCAATACAAGTAGTTAAAAAACATGTAACGCTACAAATTGCTCACTATCTGCCCAGCTTACGTCAATGTAACTTGAATCTAGCTTATGGTCATTATCATAAATTTAATTAATTTTCCTATACCGTACGACAAGCCGCTTGATATTTCATTTTTTATTCAGGAATTTTAGGTCGTAATTTAATTTATCCCGATGGAATGCTTGTTGGAACATACCTGTACTGCTTCAATTCACATAGCACTCCTATTTTTGCTGGGGTTGAGCAATATCGACTACCTAACCTAAAATGCGTTCATGAATAAGAGTAGGTATGAACAATTGAAAACTGGTACATAATTAGGAATATGTACCTAGCATGAATAAATATGTCGATATTGCCAGACATCCAGCAGTTATAAGTTAGAATCAGAAGTCAAATCATATATCGTTTGTCGCCATGGCAGAAAGTGTTCCTCCGGAGATTTTAGAGAAGGTGTTCGAACACCTGGATCCAGCCAGCCGCAAATCCGTACGATTAGTGAATCGCAAGTGGGCCGACGTTTTGTGGACAGACAGATTCCTGCGGTCCCAAGTGCTGCTCGTGAACCCAGCAACGCTGACCGACGACTCGACCCTGCAGAACATGAAACGGCCATTCCGTGAGATACACATTACAACCGATGTGATCCCGGCCGATAATTGGAAAACCATCTATTACGATCGTGTGAAAGATCTCATCAGTTCAGCAGTGGTGGTCGAGAACGTGCGGGTCATCAAGCTCGACGCCAACCTGAAGATCCTGAACTATTTGTTTCACCATCAGCACGCTGTGTCGTACGACAAAGTCGAGGAATTCACATTCCTCACCAGCGCGGACAATCCATGCTCGGGAAGGGTAAACATCAACGCCAGTTTTCCGAATGTCCAAGTTCTCAAGCTGGATTATCTCAGCAGCGGCAATCTTCGGCTAATTCGCTTATTTTCCCGGCAATTAACGACGCTGGTCGTCAGAGTGGCTTACAGGAGACGACTCTTGGCGATTCTTGCAATCAGGACCCTGGATAAGCTTACAGCACTTGCCATAGGCACGGTGCCCCACAGCCGCTCGGATTTGGAGATACTGGAACACGATGACTTCGATCCCCATCATCTGGCAGTACTACGCCGCATACAACACCTAGAAATTAATGATGCAGCCAATATGTTTGAGTTCGCATACCACTTCATCCTGAGCGAGATGCCAAACCTAAGGCACCTAAAAATAACTGGCATCGAAATGGGCCCCAACGCTTTGGAAGCGGTGAACCAGCTGGAAAACCTCCAATTCCTACAACTGCTGGCCCACTCACGGAACACACCTTACATGCCGATGGTCCGGCTCAACTTACCCAACCTGGAAACGCTTCATCTAGCACCGCAGTTGATGGCCTGTGCAGGACAACTTCCCAGACTGCGAACCCTCGCGGTAATCAACGACACAAAGCGAAGCGGAGGGTGGCACCACTATGCTGGACCGGCAGCCTTGCACAGCTTCACCGCATTGAGAAGCCTGGAGAAGGTGCACATCCGGGGAATCTTCTTCAGTGGTCGTAACCTTCACCCCGTGGTGCATTTTCACAATTCCTGCAAGGTGCTCCTAGAGGATAAAGAAGAATTTCTCATTGGAACCATCAATGTGGCGAGATCGGTGGATGTGGCAAGCTTGCGTTGCAATTACCAGGACGAAATCGACGACCTTATGGTAAGGAGACCAACCGTGTCGCATGGTGAGGTGATGGATCAGGATGTATCGCAGTATGTCGCAGCGCACAGCAGGAGCTGTACGAGTTGGATCGAACTTCGAGTGATGAGGCGTTTGGAGAAGCTGGGCGATCGGAT
Organism: Aedes albopictus; assembly: GCF_035046485.1. Taxonomy (NCBI): domain Eukaryota; kingdom Metazoa; phylum Arthropoda; class Insecta; order Diptera; family Culicidae; genus Aedes; species Aedes albopictus. The sequence goes on from NC_085137.1 coordinate 19,955,688, forward strand.
TATGCATGATTATAAATCTTTTAAACGATCTATACAGCGAAGCAATCTCTACACCTTGCAGAAGTATGGATGCACCTGCAATTGCTACTATCGGCCACGTTATTTTGATCGGTTTGATGATTGGGATGTTTGAGATTGCCCTCTGAATTGTATATTGATCTTATTTAACAAATGAATCTCATGCATGTTTTGTTCGAGAAATTGCTTAAAAAAATGAAAATGATTTTTGTAAATAAAGGACGATTTGAATTGAAATTCTGTGTTTTAGCTTATCTTCTTCCAATCAACACTTTATGGCTCACTAATGTATGAGATATATTAGTTAAATGTGACAGTTCAAAAATTATTGTTCCTTAATTTTCAAACTGTTCAAAATAAGTCTACTTCAGAATAAACAATTTTGTGACAGAATTTTTGATCGTCTTGCGGTGGTTGTTGTTTACACCCGGTGTTTTGCTAGTTTTTTTTTGCTTAATGCAGCGTGCTTAATTGGGTCCGTAGATTACTTACGGATTACTATTCCGTCGTCGAGTTTTTCATTGAATCTTCTTCTACTGCAGTTGCTACAGTAGGTAACTGATTTGATTGGAACAATTCTCGTGGCCCTAGCTATCATCGTCGAATACAGTACCGTAATCCGGGGTAACATTGATCAGAATTTTCTATCTTTGTTGAATAATTCTCTTGGTAAAGCAAACGTTACATGTTTTATATTTTTAAAACAAGTACTGGCCCTCTGACTATGTGTTAAGTTACTCGAAAAAGTATTGTAAAACTTTAAAACATGTTTAAATAGGTTTTTTAAACTAATTTTTGATTTTGTTGATTTGGGGTAGCATTGATCATGTCAGTGATCAATGTTTATTTGTGTTGAAAATACCCTTACTTACTAAATTCGGTGTCGCTGATTTCGAATATGTTGTCCAAATTCTTACTTTTCTCAACGAAATTAAAGCCAAAAACTCCTTCAGGAATTTACTCACAAATTCATCTACAAGTTCTTACCCGTAACGTGGGTAGATCACCTTAATATGGTGCGTTACGGTGTAAGATCTATCATATCATAACAAATTTTGATTTCGTAACTCTCCAGCTTGGTTAATTTAAAAGCAGGAAAATTATAAGATCAAAATTTGGTTTATTTTTTTGTGTTTTGTTAGATTTTTGTATTTTTTTTATTTTGGTGTTTTTATATTATTTTTGTAGGACTTTCTTCAGGAATCCTTACAAGCGTTCATAAGGGATTTTTCATGCATTCCTGGAACAATTCCTGAAGGATATTCTCTGGGAGTATTCTTTTACATACAACCTAACGAACGGCATATAGAGGTATAATGGAGGGGTAACCTGGGGTAATACTCACCTCCGGGGAAAATCTCCTTCACGCAAAATTTAGCCGTTCAAGTCCAAGAATGACTTGAATGACGCAGTTATTTTGAAAATTGCGCCAGTGCGACACATAGTGAAATGGATTCCGATTTAATATTTTTAAACTAGTTCCTAAAGTAAAAAAACAGTTTGAGAAAACTAATCAAAAATGAAGTTTAACAATTCAAATCAAACAAACACGATAACGAAAAACCTGAATTAATCCACCTATGGTGAACAGAACCCTTCTTACACTTAGGTATTTAAATTATTGTTGTATTATTCGTATGTATGATTGTGATTTTTGGTCACTCTAGAAAATATTTTAGTTGATTGCTTTCCATAATAGAATCATCGACCATGGGCTCAACTAGGGTGCGGGCACCGGTTTTGGCCAGTTTAAGGGAAATCATTTTTATAAAAATAACCAATAATCCTATGAAAACAACCAATGCGTCAAATAAAAGGTTTCAATCTATATTTTGAAGGAAAAATGCAGAAATCAAGCCAATACTTGATTTTTGTATTAAAAGTGGCACTGGCCAAAATAGAAGCTCTGCCGCAGTTTTGGCCATATTCTTAAGTTTGGTTTCTATTTTGGCCAATCACGTGTATTTCTTATGGGAGTGGCCAAATTAGAAGCACCCTGGCCAAAATAGATATATGGGAGCAGATTTTTTAAGCAAATATATTTTTTTCTTCCGGTTTTTATTAAAAATGTGTGGTTTTCACAGCTGTAATCATCATATTGTATTAGGATCTACTAGTAAAAATTAAATTTACGCCGGTTTAGATCGCAAGAGGCTCAATACCGCACTATGGCCAAAACTCCGGGCTGGCCAAAACTGAAGCTTCTACCCTACCAGATTTTTTGTCTCAAAAGTGTAAATTTTATTACTTCTTAGTACTCCTGGAAAGATATCTCGGAAACAAAATGTCCAAACGGCATGAAATTTAATAGCATACTACTAGGATGCTGTAGCTTTCAGTTGGTGCTGAGAGAACTCAAATCGGTTGACACACGGCTGATTCATTTATTACGAAGCATTTTGCCAAAGACCTCTTAAAAAGTTAAGTTGTATTACTCCAAAGTACTCCCCGAAAGATATCTCGGTTACAAAATGTCCAATCGGAATGAAATTCAAAAGCGTTCTTCTAGGGTGCAGTAGCTTTCGTTTCGGGCCTTAAGAACCCGAATCGGTTAATAGACGGCTGAGAAATTTATGGTGATACACTTTGTCAAAAATATCTAAAATAATTAAGTTGTACTACTCCCTAGCACTCTTTGAAAGATATCTCGGTAACCGAACATCCAATCAAAATAAAATTCAATAGCGTTCTACTAGGATGTAGTAGCTTTCATTTGCTTCCAAGAGAACTCAAATCGGTCAACAGACGGCTGAGAACCGTGAGTGACATTTTTTTGTAACATACATACACACACACACATACACACGCACATACAGACATTTGCTCAATTCGTCGAGCTGAGTTGATTGGTATATGTGACTCGGCCCTGCGGGCCTCGGATCGAAAGTCGGTTTTCCAAGCTGTATTTATACCCTTCTTATGGGTGTAAGAAGGGTAAAAAACGTCGTCGGATCAAGAAAACATAATGTTTTCTTGATCCGACGACGTTTTTTACCCTTCTTACACCCATAAGAAGGGTATAAATACCGCTTGGAAAACCGACTTTCGATCCGAGGCCCGCAGGGCCGAGTCACATATACCAATCAACTCAGCTCGACGAATTGAGCAAATGTCTGTATGTCTAACTTCTGTCTGTATGTAACTTCTGGGAGATTCCCAGTAAAAGCAGTAAGAAATCAGGGAGAATTATTTTTATTATATTTTCTTTATCAACGAGATTTTCAGCCCAAGGCTGGTTTATCTAGTAATCTTGGGGAAATAACAAACATGAAAGATAGAATCCTCTAGGAAAATCTCTCAGAAGTATTCATAATAAAAGTTCCAGTAGGTGTATGTGTTTCTACCATATAGCATACATATCAAAACAAGGTCCTGCAGGAATCCTTCGAAGAAATTTCTGGATGGAAGACATTCCAGAAAAAAATATCATAAGAAACTCTTTTAAGAATCCAAGAAAGAACTTCTGATGAAAGTCAATGAAAACTGTTGAAGGAATTCCAGAAAGAAATTCTGAAAGAACCCCTGGAGAAATATCAGACAAATTTTCTGGAGGGATTTCAGAAAGTTATCTTGAAAGAATTCCCGTAGGAAATTCTGAAACAAACGGAGAAACTCCTATACAGGTCGGACTTGATTATCCGGATTTTAAACACATATCTGTGGAACGTAATGCTCTAAAAGCTGAAATTTGGACATTTTGTCAAGCCAACATTGATAAGTAATCAGTCAAAATTTCAGCTTCTTACAGCATTCCGTTTGCGAAATGTATTTTTGGAAAGCGCCAAACTCTGGATAATAGAGCCCCCGACCTGTATTGCAAAAGTAAAAACTGTTGGATGAATTTCAATAGGATGTCTAGGTTAAAACCCAGAATGATTTTCTCAGCCCACCTTGGGCATTAAAGCATTCTAGACCCAAACCGTATGTACACTACGTCAGCGAGCTGTTTCCAACATAATGAATAAGGAAGGTTAATAAATTCCAATTCCTGGTGGAATATTTGAAAGGATCCCCAAAGAAACTCCAGGAGAAATTTAAAAAGAGACATCTAGGTTGACCCGAGAAGAAATTTCTGAAAAAATCATAAGGGGCAGAACCACTTTTATCTGAAAATTCCTATCGAATTCCAGAAGATAATCAAGCGGCACGGTAAGGTAACCTAGAAGAATTCTGGAGGAACTTCTTAAGGAATCCAATATTCTGGAGAAGTTACAAGAGATTGCTTTGATAAATTCCTGGAGATTTCCTTAAAGTATCCTAGAAGAAAAAAATATAGGAATCTTTTAAGATGATACAAGTGGAGAAATGTCTTCCAGAAGGAAGTAAACATATCCTTTTTTGTTAGGATATCGAAATTACGTTCCTGGAGATTGCTCAAATTCCTGGAAGTATGTCATATTTTAAAACGTCGATCCGAGTACTGTAACTGATTACATACAATGTCATTCTTGCGTTCAACGAAAATAAATTTCCAAAAATGTGGTCACAAATGTGATGCAAACCTCTTGTCGGCGTCACAGTCAAAAAACTGTAATTTGATCTGTGCAACCAAGAAGTGCTAGAATACATCAAAATCAAATAAATTTCATAGTAAATTGCACATTTTTACTTTTGGAATGTGTTCTACTGTAAAACCTCTAATTAATATTAAAATGTTGCAAAATATTTTGTCAAAGAAAATTATTCCGTTTTTATCACTATTCCGTTTTTGTCGGAACATTCCTGTAGTTGTTTTCATTCTCCCAGAAGACTGAAAAGCCAGCAACATAACTAAATACATTTGTACAACAAGTAAAAAGCCTCCTTTCAGGGTAATTTTAAGATCTTAAAGAGGCACTTCAGATGGATTCAGAGCTTTTGGGTCGCACTTGAAACCCCCCCTTGTCGCACCCACATTATTCTAAGATCCTTTTGAAATCCTCTATATTTTTTCTGGATACACTAAAATGCCCCTGAACCTCTTTAGGGGTCATCTATAAAGTACGTCACACTAAGAGGTGGGGAGGGGAATTTGTGAAAATGTAACAAGAGATATATTAAATGTACGAAAACCTGTGAGGGAGAAGGAGAGTAGGAAATTTACAACGATGTCTCTTGAAATTTCGTCTGAGATTCCTCTAGTGCCTTCTGGAATGTTTTCAATTTTTTTATCAGGATTTCCAAAAAAAAATCTGAAGGAACTATTGGAAGACACTCAAAAAAAAAAAAACTCCGGGGGATTTCCTTACTAATGTGTTGGAAGAATTCCTTAAGAAACTTTAGAAATAATTTGAGGAACTATTCTAAAAAAAATATTGAGAGCCGGAGATATTGTGTAACAAATTTTAGGAGAATATCCCCGACTGGACTTTCGGAGCAATTCTAGAAGAAACTGCAGCAGTTCCAGGAGCAACTCCAGGAGGAATCCCGGAAGCTGTTCTCGGAAGAATCTTGCAAGGAGTGTCCAGTAGCCTTTGAGAGGTCTTCTCTGAAGATCAGCAGCATCAGATCAAACGCTTCGATTTAGTTTTTTTTTTTAAATTTCAATTTCATTAAAATTTATCTTCAAAATGAAACGCTATAGATAAACAGATACATAGTGCCACTGATGCCTTCGAATGTGATTCCTAGAGGCATTCCATATGAGAGATGTGCAAAGATAAACAAGATACCAGAAACAGTTTTGAGAAGAAATCTCGAATAAACTCAGAGTTGGAAACCTTTTACCGAAGAAAAATTTCTTGTTTAACCTTCCGTAACTCGCGCGGTTGACTACCTGCGTCAGCACCACGCTAATGCTGAGTACAAAAAGCGAGATTTTTTCAACGTGTTGTACAAAATACAACAGCGCGATCGCTCGAGGGTTAAGATCAAATGATCTTACCATGAAATGTTACTTGAGTAATCGTGAAAACATGGTATGATCTGTATTAATGTACCTGTATTAGGCTTGATTCTTTGTTCTGAATCAAGTTATCCAAAATGTATCTGCCGTTCAATTCCAGTAGTGTTGCCTGCAGCATATCAACGCTTTCCCAGCTGAACAGCCACCTGGATTGATTTCACCGAAACGTTATCCCAAACGATGACATTCGATAGGATGGCAAAACGAAATCCAAAGCTCGCAGCACCAAATCTGGCAGCATGATGCGGTTAAATACAGAAGCAGAGAGGAGCAAGCACTCTCACCTCGCACTGCTGCACATTGGTCTTGCTCTGCCGGTGCGCCTCGGTTGTTGGGTGCAAGCTGAAGTCAACTCGCTCGAAAGAACGGAAGACGACAGCAACCGCAACTCGTGCACGGTTGACGATGCTACCGGGCTGAAATGTGCAGTGTGCATGCAGCCCAGCGCAGCGAGGCAAGAGGTGCCGTATTGTCTTAGGTTTCATTTGATATTTTATTTTTTTGTGGTTTTTCGGCTTATGCAATCCCATTATGGTAGTTGCTACTGTGTGCAGCAGCAACCCCGGCCCCGGCCCACGATTCAGGGGGATCCTCTCGGGTGAGGTTCGGAGGATAGTTTTTCATAAAATATAATGGTTTCAATTTTTAATGAAGTTATATGCCGTGCCAACCAAGTCAGGCCGAGCAAGAGAGCCAGCCAAGCCACCACGCTCTGAACGAATGAACGGGCCTTAATAGAGTGACACTAATGGGCTTACGAGAATTTGTGATAGCCATATTTTTCCATACCTTCCATGCGCTCGTCGACACGCGGACTCGGTGGCGCTGCTGAGGTGGTGGTCGCTTGAGCGCGCGCGTTCTGCTAGCCCAGTTCCCAGTTATGGTCGTCGTGGCGTCGTGTTGCAGTGGGAAGAAGCTGAATTTCGGCCCTTCATTACACGGTTCCAGGGCACAACGAACACTAGTGTGTTGCGAAGAGGAGGAGTGGTACTAAGCATAATTGAGCAATATATCGCGATCCCCCAGATGTGATTCAGGTAAAATCGATTCCGCATTAGCGTCGTAATTTATCTCCCTGATTGAACGGAACGAACGTTTGAGAGCGACGAGTTCTCAAAATTCAGACACAAGCTTGGTTATCGGGATGGTTTATTATTGGTTTTGTGTTTAGCCATCCGAAAATTTGCAATATTTGATGCGCTTCTTCTTCTCCAGTTTGAATCTACATTTTCTGTTCTGCCTAATGCTTCTCTTAATCTTTTTTGTTTATTATTAAGATCTTTCCAAAGTTTTCCCAAGAATTAACCTTAGAGTTGACCAAGGATTGCAATCGTGTTTCTCAAAGAACTATTCCCTTAATTTTTGCATGGATTTCTTTCAAGATTGCCCTGGAAATTCTTCCTAGGATTCCTTGAAGTATGGTGTGCAGCCAGAAAATTATTTCTGGTTTTCCTCACTGATTTTCCTCCGGGACTTCTCCAAGGGTTCCTCCAGGGGTCCTTCCAAGAGTTTCTCCATGAAGTTTTGCCTGGATTTCTCTGGGGGTTTGTTCAGAAACTCCTTCGCCCTTCGCATATAACTATAGTAAATCTGCTCGATATTCCTACAGACATTTTTTTCGGAATTCTTCCAAGTACACTTCTTCGTATTTCTTCAGGCCTGCACCAGCGATTTTTCTCGGATTTCGTATGAATTATTCTCTAGGAATTAAGCCAACCGTAGAGTGATAACATTTGCAAGAATTTTTCGTCCAGATATTCATCTACATATATATTTGTCTAGGTGTTTGTCCCGTGATTCCTGGTATTTTTTCTGCGATTCCATGATATTCCTATGGGATTTTTTCAAGCGCTTTCCGTCTGCGATTCTTCACACGTCGTAACTTCAGGAAGTTCTCCATTTATGCCTCCTGGGGGCATATCCCCGGTATATGCCAATGATTTTTCCTGGGATTCATCTAGAGAGTCCTTCAGGTATTAGTCCTGTGATTTTCGAGGTAGCCCAGTGATTTTTTTTTAAATTCCTGCTAAGATTTCACCTGAGATTCTTCCGGAAATTTTTCCAAAGATTTCTCTAATGAATCTTTTCAAGTTTTCTGGAGAGCATCCTTCCAGACCATCTTCCGGATTATTATCACTAGGAATATATCAAAGGATTCCTTCAGTGGTTTCTACCTAGGTTCTTTCTGGGGTTTCTTCCAAGATATTCTTTTAGATTTTCCCGAAATCTTTGTCTGGATTCTTCCTGGGATTTCTCATGTTATACCGTCGGGACTACTCCACGACTTTCCTTGACAAAAAGTTTCTGAGCCGAACAGGAGTTGAACCTAGGCATATAAGAGCATGGTATTCCTGGATAACTGTGCTTTTACCGCTTCGGCTCTATGGGATTGATGAACTTTAGAATATCATTATTCAACCGTTAAAAAAATGTGAACGATAGAGAGATGATTTGTTTGTCTGTGCTTTTAAAATTGGATTTGTCTCATTTTCTGATACGTGTTCTTCATTCAGTTGATTAAACTGACAAAACTTCGAGTTACAATTCCATTTAAAGCATTGTGCCGCCAATCTCTTTAAACAAACCGCAATCCAAATTCGTTTTCCCTACAACAACGGCGGCGTCCCGATCACCATATTAACTCAATTATGCCTGCATCAGACACATTCAATTAAAAAATCAATCAAGCTCTTCACACATCACGCCTCGGCAAGCATCTCGTAGAGCTTATTAGAAGCCCGTAATCATCTGGTAATAACCGCTTAATCTCATTATTTGCGGTTGGCATGGGGGAAAAAGCGCGCCAACATCAACAACAACAGCAGCAGCTACTCCCGTGTACTTGGCACTACTGGCAGGCAGGCAGGCGGCCCTCGGTATCGCTTCATCAGAAGTGCTTGGGGTGGCCTGAGCTTCTAATACTCATCGTGGTCCAGCCGACGACGACGGAGGAGCGCAAAAATTAATCGAACAACACCTTTTTGTGATTCACCTACCGAACCCATCCGCCGCTTCTCGGTAGTGTTCATTCAGGTTTTTCACATATTTATTAAAAGTTAGTAAAACACCAAAACAGAAGCACAAAAACACCAAACCCGACCGATGGTTTATTATTATATTTTTCCCCTAAAGGAAAAAACGTGACAAGAAGCTCGGATGCCATGCCTCCTTCCCGCTTACGCCGGCCAACCGCAAGGTGTTCGATGGATTACGTGCTGCCGTGTTTGCTCTCTTCGGGTCTTCTTCGAGGCATCCCAGAAGACAGTAGCATAACAGACCAAAACCTCAAACGTGGTTCCCACCACTTCCTTCAGCCCCATCGCCAACTTGTTCCATCATTTCTTTGTTTCGTGGGAGCTTGACTTTGCTTCATAACAAGTATCGCCAACCACCGAAAAAAAAAAGTCAAATCCGCACTGTTCCTGTTATTGTTCGTCGATGTCACCTACAAAGTACGTAGAAAGCTATCGGGTGACCCAGTCTTTGTCCAGTGCCCCAATAAGGCCTGACACGCGCGCGTTGGAATTCTTTTTCTCAGCTTTAAGGATTTCATACATACATACAAGTCATCTACTTGCTCGGGGCATTTCCAACCGAAATGATTCACTTTCTATAGCGAGAATTACACGCCTTATGTGTCATAGCTCTAACGATACGAAGAATGTTGATGAAATACCAACCGTCCTGAGTGATATTAACGAATTTTTGATGTTTTTCGGTCTTCGAGACTCATGAGCATGAGCATGAGATGACTGTACAATTCGTAGTTGCTACTTCGTTACTGACCAGAACAGTCAACATTGCAAGGGAACCAAAAGGATGGGGCCTGGGTGTAGCTTCCCATCCTCAATGTGCAATTTGAAGGTTCAGAACTTTATATTGTCAGTACCGGCGCCGGCCACGTCCTTACGGTCATCGGGGAAGGGAAGGAATGTTAGTGTGACATCCGTTGCTATTAGAGACAAGTGTACCTCCACATCTCCACAGTTGACCCAGGGAGGAAGGTTGTTAGTGAGAAGGGATGGAAAGTTTCATAGATCTGGATTCACATTGGTAAGTAACTCTATGGATTAACGGCTACGCAGTCTTAGGGTTCAAAAACCCAGATTAATCCACCTAGTGGTGATAGTGCCTTTCTCGTCGAATATGTACTCATAAACTTTTCTTCGACGTTAGCCAAAATGTTCCTGAATCCTGAAAACTCTTTACACTAGCAACAATTTTAACAAAGCCATCATCGATTTTCGAAACTTATTGATGATACATATTCCGATGTTATGTTCAACAACAAAACAGAGCAGAAAAGATCAGAGCTCTCAGTTGACTGCTTGACCACATTAACTCTAGTCGTGTATTGGGGTCATTGTGACCCCATTCCATCCACTACGGCAGCGGGGTGAGCGTCAGCTAATGCTTGAAGAAGGTTAACTTTATTCACAATCACAGATCACGTTGTGATCTTCGCCAATGTTTATTTCAGCACACTTTTGGCTATATTTTATTATCATTGGTAACACGATTCAAGTAAAATTTGACCTTCCTACGAGGAAAATGCAGAAAATGTAAATTTTCCATTCAAATTTCAATCGCAATGAGAAGAGTGAGGGCTCATTTATTTTGTTAACCTTTATAATTTCGCTGTTTGATGTGCAGCTTGCATGGGTTTGGTTAAATTTTACGTTTGACTACTTCCGGCGGGACACCTGGAACTGATTCCGGTTGTCACAAATATGGTCTTAGACTATGTTTTGTCAACTGTTCATCACGTAACCTGAAAAGCCGGAAATTGATGTGATTTGAGGCTATTTTCTTGCTAACCGTTCGGCAGATTTTTGAAAATGCCGCGATTTTATGTATCGCATGCATGGTTTTGGTTCACTTCTATCAAATCACACCCGCAACCGATTCCGAACTACTGTGGCCTGAGACTATTTTCTTGTTGACTGTTCATAAGATTATCAAAAACGCCGCTATGGTTTAGTTCCTTTCTATATTTTACCACTTCCGACGCGTTACTCGTCTTGTCACCAGTTCTGGAACACTACCGGTTCTCCCAAATATGATCTGAGATTATTTGTTGGTTAACCGTTTATCTTGTTACTGAATAAGTCATCGATATGTCGCATGTATTGGTTCTCTTTTACATTTGATCATTTCTGGCGGGACACCCGTAATCAGTTCCGTAACACACTGATAGGGCTTGCGTCTATTTTCTTGCAACTGTTCATCATGTTACCTAAAAAGCCGTGATTTGAGGTATCGCATGCATGGGTTTGGTGTCACTTCCGGCCCGGAACCGGTTGCGAAACACTACCGATAGTCTCTTAAATAGTCTGAGCCTATTTGCTTGCTAAAGTTTATTAGGTGACTGTCCATAATGTGGTCTCAGCCTACTTCCTCAATAACCGGTCATTAAGTTGTCGAACAAGCCGTTATTTGCTTTGCCGCATGCAAGAGTTTTGTCAACTTTTATATACGGCTCCGGCGGAACACCCTGAACCGGTTCTGAAACACTACCGGTTCATATAAGGTCTGAGACTGTTTTCTTGCTAACTGCTCATCAGGTTATCGAAAATGCCGTAGTTTGATGTGCCGCATGCATGGGTTTGGATCACTTTTATATATGAACTTCCAGCGGGACATCCGGAACCGGCTCCGATACACTGCCGGTTCAGATATGGTCTGAGTCTTTTTTATGCCAACCTTTCATTGGGTTATCAAAAAAAAAAACACGCTTTGATATATCGCATGCATGGATTTGGTTCACTTTTATATTTGGCCACTTCCTGCGGGACTCCCGGAACCGGTTCCGGAACACTACCGGTTCAGATATGGTCTGAGACTGTTTCTTGCTGACTGTTCATCAGGTTATCCAAAATGCCGCAATTTGATGTGTCGCATGCATGGATTTGGTTCACTTCTATATTTGGCCACTTCCGGCAGGACTCCCGAAACCGGTTCCGGAACACTACCGGTTCAGAAATGGTCTGAGACTGTTTTCTTGCTGACTGTTCATCAGGTTATCCTAAATGCCGCAATTTGATATGTCGCATGCATGGATTTGGTTCACTTTTATATTTGGCCACTTCCGGCGGGACTCCCGGAACCGGTTCCGGAACACTACCGGTTCTGATATGGTCTGAGACTGTTTTCTTGCTGATTGTTCATCAGGTTATCCAAAATGCCGCAATTTGATGTGTCGCATGCATGGATTTAGTTCACTTTCATATTTGGCCACTTCCGGCAGGACTCCCGAAACCGGTTCCGGAACACTACCGGTTCAGATATGGTCTGAGACTGTTTTCTTGCTGACTGTTCATCAGGTTATCCTAAATGCCGCAATTTGATGTGTCGCATGCATGGATTTGGTTCACTTCTATATTTGGCCACTTCCGGCGGGACTCCCGGAACCGGTTCCGGAACACTACCGGTTCAGATATGGTCTGAGACTGTTTTCTTGCTAACTGTTCATCAGGTTGTCCAAAATGCCGCAGTTTGATGTGTCGCATGTATGTGTTTGTTACATTTTTATGTATGGCCCCTTCCAAGGGTACTGGTCCGGAACACCTAAATGGCCATAACTCCGGAACGGCTGGACCAATCCGAACCATTTTCAATAGGAAACAATGGGACCAGATTCCACGTCGAATGAACTGTCGGTCATTAAAATCGGATGAGGTTTACTGCCAAAAAGTGATGTGAGTTTTTTTGTACACACACATACAGACACACACACGCACACACATACACACACACACATACACACACACAGACATCACCTCAATTTGTCGAGCTGAGTTGATTGGTATATGTGACTTGACCCTCCGAGCTTTCTATCAAAATGTCGTTTTTGGAGTGAACATATAGCCTTTCCAGTACACTTAGTGTACGAGAAAGGCAAAAACGAGTTTTATTATTCACCCGACGTTTCGACACGAGGATAGTGTCTTCCTCAGGGGGAAAATAAATATTAACGTTTTTGGTCAAATGTTTTGTCTAACTTTAACTGTCTCGTTTTGTGTCGTTTTTGGTACATGCTTACACTTCGGAATCACTTAAACAGTTTAACGATTTTTCCCCCTGAGGAAGACACTATCCCCGTGTCGAAACGTCGGGTGAATAATAGAACTCGTTTATTGAACCCTAAGACTGCGTGGTTGTTAATCTATAGAGTCAAGATTATAGTCGATTTCCAACAGCAATTGGTAAGTGGAGTAAGTTTTACCTGAAACTTTGTAAAAGAATATATTAGCGAAGAATCAATAGTTGAGTCAACAGAAGGCAGCAAACGCAACTCTCCACGGCGTGAATGTAATTTACATTCACCGCGTGGAGAGTTGCCTTCACAGCTCGCTCGCGACTGCGTGTGCGACCCCAATGTTATTCGGCAAACTTTCAGATAAAACTACAAGGCTAAATTCATCCATACATTGTTTTTAGATAGCATGCTTCTGAACTGAGATAATAGCAAGTGAATGTAACTCTTTGAAATGAATTGTCCCATCCCTGACGGAAAACGTGGTCTACTTATCAACATAAACCAGGCTGAAAGATAGCAAGATCAAAACTTGATATGGTAGATCTTACACCGTAACGCACCATTCCAAGGTGATGTACCCACGTTATGGGTCTGATGTGTTTCGGTCTTCGAGACGGACCGAAAACATGCAAAAAGTTCCTCAAGATACGAAGTATTGAATAAAAACCCATAGCAACACCTTAAGGGCTGTCTATAAACCAAATTCGGACCTAGGTGAATCTCTCAACTTCACCTGAAGCACCCACATACTCGCCGATGTCCTGAAGAACCGCGGACTCGGCATCGTGGAGCTACAGGAGGTATGTTGGAGAGGATCCGCGGTGTAGAAGATGGTATACTCTATAACCTACAAAGCTGCGGTAACACATGTGAGTTGGAAACAGCTTTCATCATGTTAGACAATTTACAAACACAGATTTTCGGCTGATAGCCGATGGTGGATACACACTTAATTTTGATTACCGAGTTCCGTAAATTTCTTTAGAAATGTTTTCAGCAATTCCTTCTGCATTTTTGGAGCTTTCGTCGGTATTTTTTGATCTCATATACCTATGCAATTCAATTTTCCTTCAGCATGAATATCTTCTTCAATTCCTATGAGAAGTCTTTAGACACTTTCTTCGACATTTTTTCAGCAATTATTAAAGGAATTCTTGCAGCAGTTTCTTTCGGAATACCTTCGGCAAATCTGATGTTACTTGCTTCGAAAAGTTTTTGGAAATTTCATCAGCAATTCTTTATTTTTTAATTCAGGAATTTTTTTGGAGACATCTTCAATTTTCATTTTGAAACTTCTTCGATAACTCCTTTGAAAATTGCTTTAGTAAATTTCTCAGAGATTTTCTTCTGGAATATCTTAAAAAAAACTACGGCAAACCTTTCAGAATTCTTTTCGACAATCCTTCAGAATTTACTTGAAAATTCCTCAGACAATTCATTTTGAAATTCTTCCTAAACCTTCCATGGATGATTTCTCGAACAACTCGTTTAAGATTTTCTTTGGTATGGTCTTTGGGAAATTGTTCGGTAATTTCTTAAGAAACTCATTAAACTATTTGTTTGGGAATTGTTACCGAAAATTTTTTGGCATCTGTTTTGAGAAATTATTCAAAAATTTCTTAAAAGACGTGGACACCGTCTTCAGCCGAGGCTGTACAGACTGAACGAAACTTTACACCAGACAACGGACATGACACATATTACGAGCACCAGTAGATACGAGGAAGAGACATTTTTTCAAACTTGGAGCGGGAATCGAACCCTCACCCCATGGCATGGTACGGTTTTACGCTTGGTGACGCTAACCGCACGGCCACGAAGCTTCACTTTGTAAATACTTGCGGGAATTTCAATGGAAATTCCTTCGGCAACTCTTTTGAAATATGTTTCGGCAATTTGTTTTTTTTTTTTTTTAATTGGCATTACTGAAGGATTTTCCAAACAAATTGCCGAGGGAAATCTTGAAGAAAGTGCACCGAAGTAATTCACATAGGAATCACCGAAGGAATAATCGATGAAGTAATCAAAGGAGTTCCCAAAGAAGTTGCCGAATAAATAAAAAAATTAAAATTTATAATAAAGCTGCTGAAGCATTTTCCGGATACAATTGATATTTTTTCTATCTGTATCAACGAAATTTTTATCTCGGGACCCATGCTTCACTTCCCTTCCGAAGGAAGAACTCACATTTTGTGAGTTTGTCGGGAGTGGGATTCGATCCCAGGTCCTCGGCGTGATAGTCAAGTGTTTAACCATCCAACCAGATCCGCTCAACCACAATTGATATAAATTCAATTGAATCATAAAGAAATCACAATGAAATTGCCAAAGAAATTGGCAAAGAAACTGCTGAAGGGAGTTCAGAGAAATTACGGTTGAAGTTTGTGAATAAATTTTGAAAGAAATTGCTGATTTAATTCCAGTGGAACTACTGCATATAATCCAAAAATAAATCAACATTTGAAAGCATACCTAACAGAAATTGTCAAACAAATATCAAAAGAAATTATCACAGAAATTACCAAAGGAGAAAACGAAGAAGTTTCAAAGGAATTTCCGAAAATATTTCTTAAGATATATTTGAAGAAATTCCCAAACACGAACAATCTTCAAAAGCATTGTTTAAGAAATTCACAAAGCAATTTTCAAAGAATTTTCACAGGTATAACCGAAACAACTCTCAAATATAGTAAATATCAAAGGGATTCCCAAAGGAATTTCCTAAGAAATTCATAGCGTTTGAAATAATTGCCTACCGTACAGGGGGTGGCCAAAATGTTTGGGATAGGCAACTTTTTTTCTCCCACAAAAAAAAAATCAACATGCCGTAACTTTTCATAGAGTGCATCAGAAAATCTCAAATTTTGACTGTTTATCAAACTGTTATATGGTACAAATTTGGGCTCGATTGAATATTTTTTTTGCGAAGTTAGAACCGTTCGGGTTAAACACTATTTGTTAGACAACTCATTTTTGAGCTGTCTTATCTCGAAAACCAGTGAACCGAATTGAATGAATTTTTCAACGTTTATCAACAATTGATACTTAATACAACGTTAAAAAATGTAAAATTTTTTCACGGCGAATTAAGTTATACTGGGTTGAAATTTTTACCCATATAGAGGAAAATAAGTCAAATTTACAGTACCACACAAAAAATACTAAATGTGTTCTTCCTTTAATCTTAATAGGCTCTAACATATCTGATTAAAGATAACTTGAAAACAGAAGTGGAAAATCTTGTGACATCAACACTAAAATTATTTGACATTGACGTAAAAAAAATATTTTTTTTTCGAGAAAAATCCAAAAAGTGTCAATATATGATAACTTTTTTTCAGAATTCAAAAAGCAACTATGTTTTAATAGTTTATGAAGCATTTGCATGTTGTTAGTGTACGTTCAAAATTTCATTCAAATCGGTCCACTGGTTGCCAAGATATGACAGCAAAAATGAGTTGTCTAAAAAATAGTGTTTACCCGAACGGTTCTAACATCGCAAAAGATTAACCAATCGAGCTTAAATTTGTACCAATCATGCACATATAAAAGGTGAAGAAACAGTCAAAATTTGAGAATTTTTGATGCACTCTATGAAAAGTTACAGCATGTTGAATTTTTTTGTGAGAGAAAAAAAGTTGCCTATCCCAAACATTTTGGCCATCCCCTGTATTTCCGAGGAAAGTTGGATTCGAAAAAAAAACAACCATAACGGAAGGTCCATCATGTAAATATTATGTTTTAAAACGATGGACGTTGACGGTGACTTGCATTGCAAAGGAGATGTGTTAGTTAAGGAATAAATTTCATTAGTTTACTAAATAAAACCGAAATCGTAAAATTCTGTCATCGATCAAAATTTTTGATGTAAAATTACGTGCTAATTTCGAAACCGTGTTTCACAATATTTAGGGTTGGGTAATTGTTCCCATCGTTGTGGTAGTAATGTTGCGGTATCCCATATGATTTCAATGGGATACCGCAACATTAGGAACACAATGTTCTTTCAGATAAAAACGAATAAAATGCTCATAACAACATCAAAGTGGCAATATTTCGTTATTTTTCCGTAGATTAAGGATGGTTTTTATTATTTTCTATTCAATCCATGTGAAAAGTTTGCTTGGGGCGATACAATTGTGGTTTAAACATGAACCCAGTGCTTAACTCCTCCATGATCGTATCAATTACCCTAGCACAGTTTTTGAGTTTCATCTAAAAATCGGGTTCAACAGTTTTTTTTTAATTTCCTAAATCAATCAAAGCTGACTATAATATTTTTGAATCATTTGAACACAACTTTTGCGTCAGATTGATGGAAGTTGAGATATTGGTGAGTATATGGAACAATTTCCTTAAAATTCAGCAAAATTTTCTAAAAATAATTAAGTTTTTTTTTAATAAGAAAAGTGTAACTTAACCACCTGCGTGCATTTTGCATAGTGCGTGTTCTCAGTACACGACGCGACCGCTCCCGGGTAAATAACTTTAATCTTTATTCAAACGAATTAGCGAAAGTTCAAAAAGTGCGTTCTAATAGAATCAACTGAGAGTATGCAGAAATGTCTGGACCAGAAAGTCTTCCAGGATGATTGCTATAGGCAGGCCATGTTGCAAAAATGCCGTACAGCAACACTGTACCTTTCAGTTCTACTGTCTTGTGTCCAAGAAGTGAAAGATTTTTACACTATTTTTTGTGTTAGTTAGATATCATACTGTAAACATATAGGCATTAGTGAAAAATCTTATACTGACGTTTTCAGTACAATAGGGATACTTTCAGAATCAATTATAAACTTTTTCCTCAGGTATAAAACTCTTGTATTGTACTATTATTACCAAACAAATACAGATGTAATCGTTTCATTTTCTTCATATTGTGAATCGATGCAAGCGCCGAGTTCGAAATATCCTTTCCGTACACATGTAGCTGGCTCAACTCGATGGCCGCCTGGAAGATTATGTCGAACACTTGACTGAACATATTTGCTCCGTCTCGTATCTCCAGCTTGTCCAGTTTCATCAAATTCATCCGGTGGGTGGCATTGAAATCACCCGAGTGTAACACG
Organism: Aedes albopictus; assembly: GCF_035046485.1. Taxonomy (NCBI): domain Eukaryota; kingdom Metazoa; phylum Arthropoda; class Insecta; order Diptera; family Culicidae; genus Aedes; species Aedes albopictus. The sequence continues at coordinate 19,973,698 of NC_085137.1, forward strand.
TCGTAATCCTCTTTTTCCTTCTTCAGTGTTATGAAGGTAGCTTCCCGTAACGAGACGAACGATTCGATTTCGAGCACCCTCGAAAAGTAAGCTTTGTCGTTGAATCGCATCGCCAGAATCTGAATCTGTTGGGATGCCATCCTAATGAGCTCGATCGTCGACTCTGCGAAAACGTCGATTCTCAGTACACGCAGCTGCGGTGCAAGGACATTGATTCGAACCGGAATGTCCTCGTGGCTCGCAGGCCTGAAACCGGGTGAATACGACAGCTCCTTCAGTTTCGAGAAGCAAACGGCTACCTGTTGACCGAAAATTCTGTTTAACGACCGATGGCACACCACCAACCGCAATTCCTGCACGTTACATCGGACCACTCGGGATGATATCAGATTTCGCACTCGGGTAAGAAAGCGTTTACGGTCCGCTTCACGCTTCGGGTTGAGGTCCTCTTCGATGTGCATCTTCCGGAAGGGACGTTGCATTTGCTTTAATGCCCACTGCGAGTCGAGCGTCCGGTCGGTCACCCGGGCATCCATGCGTTTTACGTACCGGTCGGACCACAGCACTTCACGCCAACGGTGACAAACTAACGAGGAGGATTTTCGATCCGCTGCACTCAGGAGGTCAAAAATTAACTGCAGGATTTCTACTGGAAGGACACTAGCCATGGCGCTAGTTGCTAATGCGTACACGGGCTGATTGTGGCACGTCGGTTGTTGAGATGGTACTACTGTCCGTCCGAGGGGATTTGTTGACAGCGTGCGAGTGGTGGAGGCGGCATGCCACAGGTACGGATGCAACGTTGCCAAAATGGGACCGTGCGTTAGTTTCTGTGAGATGATGAATTGGCTAAGGATTAGGTGCTTCGTATAGGTAAAAAGAATGAAGTTATTTTGATGTTTTTCTAGTTAGATTTCAGATTTACCTGGTACCTGTTTTCTTATTGTGAGCACACTCTAACTAAGATTATATGTGAATTTTGAAAAGGGCGTACACTCCCGTTCAAAAGTTTGGGGTCACCCCCTCAAAAACATGTCATATTTTTAGGCCCATATCTCCGCCAATTTGCGTCCGATTTCAAAACCCTAGGTTTCATTCAAAAGATTATAAGTCAAAGAAACTTTGAACATGATTTAAAAGAAACTTTTTAAAAAAATTTTGTATGTAAACTTAACCCAAAGTTGCCAAATTTTCTAAAAAAATGAATATAAACTTACGGCAGTGTCGCTGAAAGTTGGGTTGACTAAATTTTAAGATGAGAGCGGTAATATGACCCATTTTCTGTTAGCTTTCAACTGCTTTTTACAGAACTTAGCTAAAAAATCTAGAAAAAAAGTTATTAAGTAAATTAATCCTTGATGTCATCGACCAAAAGTTTGGGGTCACCCCTCAATATGCTGTATCGGTCAAAAGTTTGGGGTCACTATCGTAAAACATGGAAAACGAATTTGTTGGTATCTTCGTCATCTTTCATTCAATTTTAATTCTTCTTGGCTTATTTGAAACAAAATGAATGATACTTACTGCATAGACATTGAACCACACATATTTGTTGAAATTTACATACTAAAACTTAACGTAAAGTTGCCTCATTTTTTGAAACGTGGTAAAATGTGCTAACTTTACATAACATTTTTATATACAAAAATCGTTAAATACGTTAAGTTGAAGACATCAAACGTAAATTTAGTTAGTTATCTTTGGAATGAGCCAAAAATAATTAAAATTGAACTATAGATGACGAAGATATCACCAAATCACTTTTCCATGTTTTACGAAAGTGACCCCAAACTTTTGGCTGATACATCATATTGAGGGGTGACCCCAAACTTTTGGTCGATGACATCAGGGATTAATTTACTTAATAACTATTTGGAATGCGACCAGGGTTTTGTTGAATAGTCCCTCTGTTATTGGCTGTTTCCGGTCAAAATGGATTTTTAGGCGGAATTACTTTATATCTTCCAACGTTTCGGCCTTCCTCAGGGAGGTTATAGGCGTACCGCTAGCGTTTCATAGCCCGTTGCTGGGCTGTGGGCTGTCGGTATAAACTTTGTGGTTTGTCTGATTTTGGATGGTGGTGGGTAGATTTTGAGGGTGATTTTTTTAATTTTTGTTGTTGCCACTTCACCAACCACTGACATGGCGTCTAGACACTGTGTACGTTGGAAGATATAAAGTAATTCCGCCTAAAAATCCATTTTGACCGGAAACAGCCAATAACAGAGGGACTATTACTTAATAACTTTTATTTCTAGATTTTTTAGCTAAGTTCTGTAAAAAGCAGTTGAAAGCTAATAGAAAATGGGTCATATTACCGCTCTCATCTTAAAATTTGGTCGACCCAACTTTCAGCGACACTGCCGTAAGTTTATATTCATTTTTTAGAAAATTTGGCAACTTTGGGTTAAGTTTACATACAAATTTTTTTGAAAAAGTTTCTTTTAAATCATGTTCAAAGGTTCTTTGACTTATAATCTTTTGAATGAAACCTAGGGTTTTGAAATCGGACGCAAATTGGCGGAGATATGGGCCTAAAAAAATGACATGTTTTTGAGGGGGTGACCCCAAACTTTTGAACGGGAGTGTATATGAAAGCAAAGAAAGGGTGGGACCATTTGTATACACTACCCGTCATAAGTACGGACTCACAAAAAGTATTGCAACAATATTGCATCACCCTGACTCACCTTGATATCTCTAAAACCAGAACACCTACAAAAATGCCGCCTTCAGAAAAGTTGTTGCTTTTGGGCTTCTGAATAAATTTACTGAAGACAGCATCTTTGTAAGCCCTCAGGTTTTGAAGATATCGAGGTGAGTCAGGGTGATGCAATATTGTTGCAATACTTTTTGTGAGTCCGTACTTATGACGGGTAGTGTAGATGATCCTGCTTTAGGCACTTTTTTATAACTCAGTAAATATTATATCAATAGACTTGATTTTTGTGTTCAGAGCTGAAAGGCTACAATATAAACGACTCAAAAAAAATGATCATTTTCCATAACAACATCAGAAACTGCCAATAATGAAATAAGGGTGGGAGCTATAAGAAAGTTCCATAAACAAATCTAAAAGTGCATAATTAAATTAAATTTCCCATAAATAGTTAGTTTCGGGCAGCCTATTTATTGCACCCATAAACAAATAGATACGCTCCATAGAAAATCAAAAGGCGCCTCATAAAGAATGAACATATGTTCCATGAATATGTGCAATGTTACCTATAAATATTAAAAAACGTTCCATACTTTATAAAACATTTACCTGTAAAACATAAAATTTTCTCATTAAAGGTGAAATTTTGCACCAATAAATAACACTGAAATGCTCCATAATAAAATGAAATTGTACTCATAGAAAATTGAATATTGCTCCATAGAAAAATTAAATTGCACCATAAAAAATTGAAATTGCACCATAAAAATAGATGAATTCTCCATAAGTATTATGAAACTGAACCATAGAAAATTTGAATTGCTCTATGAAAAATTTGAAAAACCTCCATAGATAGCATATTCTCATAATTTAATTCGACAGGGCTGAATTTTAGGTACATTGCACTACTTTGGTGGTGCAAATGTTTTAAGTTATGGAGAATTTTAAATTTTTTATGGAGCAAATTTTATTATATGGGGCTGTCCATAAACCACGTGGTCATTTTTTTGGGAGTTCTCAACCCCCCCCCCCCCCCCCCTCGTGGTCATTAGTCCATACAAATTTTTTTATTCGTCCATACAAAACGGTCATTGGCCGAACCCCCCCCCCCCCCTCATGACCACGTGGTTTATGGACAGCCCCTATGTGGTGCAGTTTGATAATACCCTTGGAGTATTTGTCTATTTTCTATTGTGCAATTTAATTTTTCTATGGAGTAATATTCAATTTTTTATGGGTACATTTTTATTTTTTTATGGAGCATTTTTTATGGAGCATTTCAGTATTATTTATTGGTGCAAAATTTCACTTTTTACAAAGACACTTACACCGTCTTCGGCCAGAGGCCGCACAGACTGAACATTACATACAGGAGACAACGGACAACACACTTAACACCCAGTGGCCCAATGGAGAATTTTTCGTTTGACGAAAAGTTTTCTCCAACTGAAGTGGGAATCGAGCCCACACTCCGAGGCTTACGAGGCACCTAAACGACTGTCGCCGCTAACCACTCGGTCACGGAGCCCACTTTTAATGAGAAAATTTTATGTTTTACCGGTACATTTTTATAAAGTACTAGCTGTCCCGGCAAACTTTGTCTTGCCTATCTGTGTTGGTTTGACAACTGTTGAGGTCATCGCAGCAACGCACTCTAGATTGATTTCATTTCAATCAAGCTGAATTTCTTCCCGGCTTATAAAAAACAGTTTTTTTTCACAATTCCCATACTTTTTTGAATGATTTTCGTAGCTTTTTCTGCATATAAACACAGCCATCATGAATACGAACCGAACCGTGCTAGAATCATGCTGATACGTTCATCCGTTCTTGAGTTTTGTTGCCTCAAAGGGACTTCAAACTCATTTTTATATATATAGATGGAACGTAAATTGTAAATTTATGGGTAACATTGCACATTTTCATGGAACATATGTGCATTCTTTATGGAGCGCTTTTTGATTTTATATGGAATATTTACAATTTGTTATGGTTGCAATAACTTTTTGCCGTTAGTTTCGAGCTATAGAAAATGCCGGAGTTTCCATTAGTAATTCAACAATTTCAATTCATAATTTCATTTTTTCCACTAAAATGTTTAAATTTTCCATAAATAAATCCATTTCATCCATAATGAACGAGAATGTGAATTTTTAAAAATTGAAAAGTATAAAAAAGCAGTTTGAAATTTAGCAATAAATATAAAACAATGAACATTTAACTTGAATGCATTTCTAGCTAAAAGTATTGGGTGAGCCATTTGGCGCCATTCTACACCTAGGTGTATGTTCGAATTTTTTGGTAGAAAAATATAGTTTTTTATTGTTTGTGAAAATTCTGACATTTTTCATAGCTCAAAAACCAATTATCTATGGAAAATTTAAATTTATTTATGCACTTTTTTATGTTTAATTTTTAGGAAGTTAATTTTTAGGAATTTTTATAGTTTATCGTTGCTTCTATTTAGCTTCTATTTTAGATTTTTAAAAAATTATTATAGGGCTTTTAATTGGCTGCCTAGCTGAATACTATACGTATAACATCGTATAGAAAAACTACGTAAATTGCTTTCAAATTATATTACTTAGAGAGGAAGGCCCAAAACTAGAGTCTTAACATCCGATAACACTAGTTTACAAAATAAAACGAAAGTCGTGAACTTCTGTCAACGACCAAAATTTTTGAAGCGTAATTTAGCGTTGATTTCGAATCCGTGCTTCAAAAAAATTAAAGTAGAACGGTTTTTGAGTTTTAGCTCAATATCGAGTTTTACAACTTTTTAAAATATGGAATTCAATAAAATTCAAATATCTTGCGTTTTGTGCAACCAATTTTAAATCATTTTCAATAAATTAAAAGCTGAATATAATACTATTCGATCATCTGAATTCAGGTTTTGCGTCAGATTAATAAAATTCAAAATATTGGCGAGTTTTGGGAACGATCTCCTTAAATTTTAGTAAAATTTCCAAAAATATATGAAGAAATGTATTTTTTTCCAATAAGAAAAAAAAAACAGTTTAAAAATTCTTTCTCAACGTTTTTTTTGACATATCATATGTAGGCGAGATACAGTAAAAAATTCAGCTCAATCGGAGCATTGATTACGGAGAATGAGGTGTGTGAAGTGAGCGAATTTGCTTAAAAATAGAACAAAAATCGATTTCAAATCATCAACCTTGTATGGAAAGTCGAAAAAAATTCCGCTCTACTGTAATTTTTTTCCTTCCCGTTTTCGAACTCTGGGCATGATTCTACGCTAAAAATGATCATCAGCTTACCGAGTTCAGAAATGCTGTAAACTAGTGTAATTACAAGTGCAAACAAAAATTGAGCAGGTAGGATTGTTCATACATGGGAATCTTCTATGCAAGATCTTTAGTTAAATATTTCCTCACTAGATGGTGCTATAGTATAATTTATACTATATATAATTTATATAACACCTTCCACCCGGAAATCTTGTAATGATTTCTCACGGGCTTCTTTGACGGATTTCTTCCAGGATTTATTTTATTATGTTCTGATTTCACTCAAGGATTAGTCCAAGGATTCCTCGAGGGATTGCTTCGAAGATTTCTCCCGGGATTCTTTCAGAGATTTCAGCTAGCTTTTTTCCGGGATTTCTTCAATGATTTATTCCGAATTTACTTTTAGGATTATTTTAAGGATTCCTCCTTCGATGTTTCGCAGCTTTCTTTTAAGGATTTTACCTGGGATTCATTTATTTCTCCGAGGTTTTTTTTCCGGATTTCTTGTATTAATACATTGATTTCTTCATTTACTTTTCCCGGGTTTCCTTAAACGATTCCTTCCATGGATTCTTTCAAGGACTCGGAGATTCCTTTAGATTCATCCAATTATTTTTCTTGATTTCTTCAGGGTTTTCTTCTAAAATTCCTTGATTTCAAAAGCGATTTTTTTGAGGATTTTGTGGTGACTGACGCTCGGAATCTAGTGGTGACAATTCATCGCAAAAAGCAAAAAGTTTGCCGGCCACATAACGGTTAATATACTTTCTATAACCATCAGTTTATACACCACATTCGCCCTCTTCTCTACTTTTAGAGATGCTAATTAAAAAAAATCATCGTCCTCATCACCATCCTCACCATCACTCTTATCATCATAATCCTCGTCATCATCATCATCATCATCATCATCATCATCATCATCATCATCATCATCATCATCATCATCATCATCATCATCATCATCATCATCATCATCATCATCATCATCATCATCATCGTCATCATCATCATCCTTACCATCGTTTTACTCATCATCAACATCATCCTAAGGGTTTCCAGTTAGCCTAGTGGTTAAGGCTATGGATCGCCAATCCGGAGACGGCGGGTTCGATTCCCGATCCGGTCGGGAAATTTTCACGACTTCCTGGGCATAGTGTACCACTGTACTTGCCACACAATGTACAAATTCATGCAATGGCAGGCAAAGAAAGCCCTTCAATTAATAACTGTGGAAGTGCTCTAAGAACACTAAGTTGAAGAGAGGCAGGCCAAGTTCCAATGCGAACGTCGAGCCATAAAGAAGAAGAAGAAGAAGAAGGAGAAGAAGAAGAAGAAGAAGAAGAAGAAGAATAAGAAGAAGAACATCATCCTAAAAGATTTTTGGTTAGTACCTTCAGGGGTTTCGCAAGAAACTATAATGCAATTGTTTTGTAAATTCAATGAAAATTTTCACCAGTGCATCATTAGTTATTTTATGTAAGCAAATTTCTCAAAAAGTTATTCAAGAGTTCATGAAAATAAAGCTTAAACAAAGCAGAAGCGGTTGATGTAATACTTCTGTAAAAATATTTTCCTTTGACATTATTTTCTGGGATGTGAAAGTAACTTACCAAGATGTCTTTTTTGAAAATGTGTACGTGATGTTTACTATGCACTAACTGGCTTCTTTTAGAAATTTGGCACACATTTTCTCTCTTAACCAATCCAAGAACACAACGTTAAATTAACTTTACGTCTGTCTCTGACAGGTTATGGACCGCTGAATCTGAATCTGAGCTCAAGTTTGCTCCAGCAAGTCAGAAGTTTGATCTTTATCTCAACTTACCTCAACCTCAACTCACTGTTTTGAAATTTTCAAACATTCACGGCGCACCAACCACTTTTGTTACACATTTTTATCATTTACATTCAACCTTGGACGTGTGTAGACGCGCTTGGTGGTCTATAGACACTATAGTGGCTACCGTTTCTGATTCGTATCCAGAAGGTCCTGGATTCAATCTCTGGCTCGTCCCTTTTCTCTAACATTGTATCACTCAATATACTTTCTTTCTTTGTTTACTCTACATATACAATTCATGTATATTCATAAGTAAATAGCCATCGCTAGAACATAAATAGGTTGAAAAGCCGTTTACCTTTCTCCCAAATTTAGCACAGTGTCATTCTATCAAATAACGCCTACAAGTTATGCAACCAAGCGAAATGTGCCGTTTCTCCTTCAGATAAACACACTAATCCTTCACCTTCCGTCTAGCATCCACGCACCAATGTGTGAACCCTTTGTCAACAATATCCTACCAACACTCCGACATCCGCATGAATTTGTGCAAATGCAGAGGTATATTCGGTCTGATGAAGATACAAATGATTGCAATCATCATTTGCTTCTCTTTGCCCACATTGACCTGCAACCTGACGTGGCAGGCATAACGACTAAAATAGAAGATCACCAACACTCACACACTGAAGATGCCAGCAGGTATCATATTAGTTCCTTGTGTGAGGGGGTGGAAGCTTAGGTAAAATATTATCTCCTGGGCGCCCATTAAAAACACCACCCCCGGCGAAGACTGGCGCTTGAGCCTAGCTATTTTGCACTGTAGTTGGAGGAAATGCCAATGCAGAACCCGTAGCTTCCGGGAAGGTAAGCCCAGCTCCCTGGGTTAGTGGGTTGGTGTCAGGCCCTGCGAGCCAGCTGTAAGAAAGACTAGCACCGGAAAATCAACAAGAGAAGAATGCGAACCGATACCAATGGCTACGACCACAGCGACGAAAAGAGACTTGCGATTGGAAGCTCGGTACGTGGAACTGCAGATCTCTCAACTTCATCGGGAGCACCCGCATACTCGCCGATATACTGAAGGACCGCGGGTTCGGAATCGTAGCGCTGCAGGAGGTGTGTTAGACAGGATCTATGGTGCGAACGTTTAGAGGTAATCATACCATATACCAGAGTTGCGGCAACACACGTGAGCTGGGAACAGCTTTTATAGTGATGGGCGACATGCAGAGGCGCGTGATCGGTTGGTGGCCGATCGACGAAAGAATCTGCAGGTTGAGAATCAAGGGCCGATTCTTCAACATCAGCATAATAAACGTGCACAGCCCTCACTCCGGAAGCATTGGTGATGACAAAGACGCCTTTTACGCGCAGCTCGAACGCGAGTACGACCGCTGCCCAAACCACGACGTCAAGATCATCATAGGGGATCTAAACGCTCAGGTAGGCCAGGAGGAGGAATTCAGACCGACGATTGGTAAGTTTAGCGCCCACCAGCTGACGAACGAAAACGGCCTACGACTCATCGATTTCGCTGCCTCCAAGAACATGGCCATTCGTAGCACCTTCTTCCAGCACAGCCTCCCGTATCGTTACACCTGGAGATCACCACAACAAACGGAATCGCAAATCGACCGCGTTCTGATTGATGGACGGCACTTCTCCGACATTATCGACATCAGGACCTATCGTGGCGCTAATATCGACTCTGATCACTACCTGGTGATGGTTAAACTGCGCCCTAAACTCTCCGTTATTAACAATGTACATTACCGGCGGCCGCCCCAGAACAATCTAGAGCGACTGAAGCAACCGGTTGTCGCCACCATACGCGCAGAATCTCGAGGCAGCGTTGCCGGACAAGGGTGTGCTCGATGTGGCCCCTCTAGAGGACTGCTGGAGTACAGTCAAAGCAGTCATCAACAACGCAGCCGAGAGCATTATCGGGTACGTAGAACGGAGTCGATGAAACGACTGGTTGGACGAGGAGTGCAGAGCGATTCTGGAGGAGAAGGATGCAGCGCGGGCGGTAATGCTGCAGCATGGAACCCGACAGAATGTGGAGCGATACAGACAGAAGCGGAAGCAGCAGACCCGTCTCTTGCGGGAGAAAAGGCGCCGCCTGGAAGAAGCGGAGTGCGAGGAAATGGAACTGCTGTGCCGTTCACAGGAAACACTACCAGAAGCTCAACGCATCCCGCTAATGCTGCGTGTCGCAAGCCGAATTTTGCAGGGATAAGGACGGGAGCCTCCTGACGGGCAAACGTGAGGTGATCGGAAGGTGGAAGCAGCACTTCGACGAGCACCTGAATGGCGAAGAGAATGTAGGCACAGAGGACCAAGGCAGCGGAGGAAATGACTATGTTGGTGCAGCAGAGAACGGGAACGAACCAACTCTCACGCTGAGGGAAGTTAAGGATGCCATCCACCAGCTCAAAAACAACAAAGCGGCTGGTAAGGACGGTATTGCAGCAGAACTCATCAAGATGGGCCACGGAAAAGTTGGCCACCTGTCTGCACCAGTTAGTAGTCAAGATCTGGGAAACCGAACAGCTACCGGAGGAGTGGAAGGAAGGGATAATCTGTCCCATCCACAAGAAAGGCGACAAGTTAATGTGTGAGAACTTTCGAGCGATCACCATTTTGAATGCCGCCTACAAAGTGCTATCCTAGATCATCTTCCGTTGTCTTTCACCTAAAGTAAATGAGTTCGTGGGCAGTTACCAAGCCGGTTTCATCGACGGCCGGTCGACAATGGACCAGATCTTCACCGTACGACAAATCCTCCAGAAATGTCGTGAATACCAGGTCCCAACGCATCACCTGTTCATCGACTTCAAAGCGGCATACGACAGTATCGACCGCACAGAGCTATGGAAAATTATGGACGAGAACAGCTTTCCCGGGAAGCTGACTAGACTGATAAAAGCAACGATGGATGGTGTGCAGAACATCGTAAGGGTTTCGGGTGTTCATTCGAATCTAGCCGGGGACTGCGACAAGAAGCTGGACTCTCATGCCTCATTGGTCTGGAAAATGTGATGCTCAGCAGCCGGGGAACGATTTTCACAAAATCCGGACAATTTGTGTGCTTTGCGGATGACATGGACATTATTTCCAGAGCATTTAAAACGGTGGGAGAGATGCACACCTGCCTGAAAAGCGAAGCAGCAAAGGTCGGACTGGTGGTGAATGCTTCAAAAACAAAGTACATGCTGGCAGGCGGAACCGAACACGACCGGATCCGTCTGGGTAGTAATGTTACGATAGACGGGGACACTTTCGAGGTGGTGGAGGAATTCGTCTACCTCGGATCATTACTGACGGGTGACAACAACGTGAGCAGTGAAATTCGGAGGCGCATCATCAGCGGAAGTCGGGCCTACTACGGGCTCCAGAAGAAACTGTGGTCGAAAAAGATTCACCCACGCACCAAACGCACCATGTACAAAACGCTAATAAGACCGGTGATCCTCTACGAACACGAGACATGGACCATGCTCGAGGAGGACCTGCAAGCACTCGGAGTTTTCGAGCGACGCGTGCATAAAACGATCTTCGGCGGTGTGCAGGAGAACGGTGTGTGACGGAGAAGGATAAACCACGAGCTCGCTGCACTTTACGGCGAACCCAGCTTGCAGGCCAAAGCCGGAAGGATACGGTGGACAGGGCATGTTGCAAGATGCCGGACAACAACCCTGCAAAGCTGGTGTTTGCAACTGATCCGGTTGGAACAAGAAGGCGTAGAGCGCAGAGAGCACGATGGGCGGACCAGGTGGAGCGTGACCTGGCAAGCATTGGGCGTGACCGAGGGTGGAGAGCGGCAGCCACAAACCGAGTATTGTGGTGTACTATTGTTGATTATGTCTTGTCTTGATGATGTTGAACAAATAAATGTATATATGTAAATACCAGATCCGCTTTTATCTATGGCCAATGGATTGCAATAAAAAAGGCAAAAATCAAATATTTTGCCCTTTAAATTAAAGTATTGGTCAAAGCTTTGACGTGCTGGAGCAACTCTGGGCCCGATTTTGGATTCAGCAACCCAAAATTTGACAGAGACACATAAGTTTGATTTTAAAAACTAAAAAAGGTGAAATTCACAAAATAACAAATAAAAGAGAATCTCCATCCAAAGTATGTGTAAATAGATTTGAGATGACGAAAGATGAGTTAAATTTCGGAATATGGTAAAGTAAAGAAAGGACAACCTCATGATGTTCAAGCAATCTCCACGCCTAGAAATAGATACCTAGTATTTCCGTGAAACTGGTATCATTCAGTGGTTTCCCCATGGTAAGCTAGAACTTCCCAGGAGATGCATTTGATGGACCCACCCGAACTATGTCAGAGAAGCACTATCCTACTGCTGCGTATCGAGTTAGCGATGAGCGTGGATAATGGCGATGGGAAAGTTAGCGCAAAAGTTACGTAAGAAGGAGTTAAATTATGTGCGTGTATGTGTGTGCTGCTGCTGCTGCTAGGGCTTCTTTGGAAAATTCGCCTAAGTGTAATGATATTTGATATCCCGAGCTAAGCGAGCAGCCTGCAGCAACAGCAAAGTTGCATTCATCGCGTACGGGGAACATGATGCAGTTGCACCGTGTACCTACCAATACTCGAGCGTACTGTATGCACGGGTCAGCGAACGAGTTGGATCGAAGAAGGAATGTGCGTATCTGGGGTTACCAGGTAGTAAGCCGTGACCCATGTAGAACAAGCGCTAATCGCGCGGGTATTCAAATTACACTGAATTCGATCCCTGGTCAGTCCAGTGATTTTTAGATGTACACATTACTTTATTCCTCGGGCATATACTCTTTCGTGTCTTCCGCAAAAATAGTAATTTGGAAAATTTGATAACTGTGGAATCTTGTACCGACTACCCTCTTCGAATGAGTGTAATCAGTTTCGTACCTTTTATTTCCGCTCTAATTGCTTATCCTTTGACAGATACGCGTATTTCGACTACCACTTGTAATCTTTCTCACTGTCAGTGAGTGGATTACAATAAGAAGATTACAAGGGGTAGTCGAAATACGCGTATCTGTCAAAAGATATGCATTTAGGGCGGAATTAAAAGGTACAAAACTGATTACACTCATTCGAAGAACTGTGGAATATTAATCTGTGAAGAAGCAGCTCACCTTTGATAATGTAATGGAAGAAAAAAAGAGAAAAGGTAAACTAAGAATAAAAAGATAAAAAAAATAGAAAATAAGAGATAGATAAAGAAGAAAGAAATTAGACAATAAAAAAGGAAAGATGAAGAATGCAGACCACGTTTGCACAAATCTGCATTACCTGGTAACTCTAATCACAACTCCCTCAATCCCTCGCTACATGGGGAACACCTTCCTAGGTCATGTCATTAGTTGGAAAAGATGTTTTGTGTTTGTGCAGCTAAAATTGCGTACCACACTACACACGTGGTGTATGTGTGTTGGTTGCGTTTGGTAGGTAGTTCCCTCCGTTTTTCCTCGGGCTGGTGCAACCGAGTGCACACTTTCAGCATCTGCACTATTTAGCACGTCAGGAGGCTCCTGCTGCGTGTTGTGTGGCGCGTTCGTTGAATTCCGGCTCGCCTTGCCGTGCAATCGAAAGGATGAAGCTTATCCATGTAGAAGGACATTGATGTGTGGCTGGCTGGATGGCAGGGAAAGCTGCTGAAAAAAAAAGTGCTAGCAATATCACACGACTTGTGCCTGTGCAAACAAGCAAACAAGGTGTTCTAATGAGTATCGCTGATCCACTTAGGGCGAAGGCGAAGGAGGCGGGCGAGGGTGGGGTTGTGGAGGATGCAAAACTGGTGCAGCGCACCATCAACCGACACTGTGCGGTGCAGCATATCCTGATTCTGGTGAAGGTCTTTCTATCCCACGGGACCGGGAGGGGGCCGGCGAGAAGAGGTGTTAAATATGTGTGAAACCTCGAGCGTCCTGCGTGTACACAGATAGAGAGACACACACGTGACGGGGAAGACGAAGCGCGCGCGAGAATGTTCTAAATAATTGCACGCGAAAAGGGAGTCCTTATAATGGGGCACAGCCGCGCGCCGCCTGGAAGGAAGAAAACCAACGCAAGGAAAAGAGATTCATCTGCATAAGGAAAAATTATGCACGCGGGAAGTTGATTTGCAGTGTGCAGCTCAAGGGGTTGGGCTGGGTCTTGTTTGCGTCAGCGATTAATCAACTCTAGATGCATGCCGTCGGGTTTTCGCTGCAACCTTGCGAAGAGGAGACGACTTTCATATGCTTATTCAATAGACAATTGATTTCCTTTCAGCACTCGAGAGGGCTGATTAGTAAACACATTATATGCTGGAGGGTAAGGATGCTCTCAATACTTTTCCATTAGCATGAGTTAATCAGAAAATAGCTTAATTCGGTAGTTGTTCTGAACTTTAGTTAAATAACACTAGTCGACAAAATTGAAACTTTTTTCACGCACTTTGACCATTTGTTCCATTTCTAATGGAATTTGGCCCGCTGAATCCGAATCTGACTTCAGAATTCCTGTAACACGTACAGTTTTTGAGAAAAATAGGGTTTTATTCACAAATTTTCATATTTTCAAAGAAAATTTAATAATGTCTTTAAAATTTTAATTTTTTTATCTGCTCATTATAACCATTATTCATATTCAATAGATTTTGATCCACTGAGTCTGAATCTGACCTAATAATTTTAGTAATACGTAAATTTTTTGAGAAAAATTAGGTTTTATTGGCAAATTCCATATTTTCATAGAAAATAGACTATTGTATTTATAATTTAATTTTTTTTATCTGCCCATCTTTACCAATATTTATATTCAATAGATTTTCATATTCTGATTTGCAATCTGACCTAAGGACTTCTGTAACACGTAAAATTTTTGAGAAAATAGGGTTTTAAACACAAATTTCATATTTTCATAGAAAATAAACTACTGTCTTTACAATTTTAATTTTTTTTATCTGCTCATCTCAACCAATATTTGTATTTAATAGATTTTCATTTACTGATTCGGAATCTGACCTATGAATTTCTGTAACACGTAATTTTTTTTAGAAATATAGGGTTTTATTCACATATTTCAGTTTTTCACATAAAATAAAATATTGTTTTTATATTTTTCAATTTTCCATCTGCTCATTATAACCAATATTTTTATTCAATAGATTTTGATCCACTGATTCAGAAACTGGCATAAGAGTTTCTGTAGCACGTAAAATTTTTAAGAAAGTAGGGTATTATTCACAAAATTTCATATTTTCGGAGAAAACTTAATATTGTCTTTATAATTTCAAATTTTTCATCTGCTCATTATAACCAATATTCATATTCAATAGATTTTGATCCATTGAGTCAGAATCTGACCTAATAATTTGAGTAACACGTATTTTTTTTTTTGAGAAAAATTGGGTTTTATTCACAAATTCCATTTTTTCTTAGAAAATAGACTATTGTATTTATAATTTTATTATTTTATTTGCCCATGTTTCCCAATATTTATATTAAATAAATTTTCATATTATGATTCGCAATCTGGCCTAAAAATTTCTGTAACACGTAAAAATTTTGAGAAAAATAGGATTTTAAATACAAAATTTCATATTTTCATAGAAAATAAACTACTGTCTTTATAATTTTATTTTTTTCATAGAAAATGAACTACTGTCTTTATAATTTTAATTTTTTTCTATCTGCTCATCTCAACCAATATTTGTTTTAATAGATTTTCATATACTGACGGAATCTGACCTAAGAATTTCTGTAACACCTACAATTTTTGAGAATAATAGGGTTTTTTTTCACAAATTTCATATTTTCATATAAAATAAAATATTGTTTTTATAATTTTCAATTGTCCACCTGCTCATCATAACCAATTTTTTTATTGAAAAGATTTTGATCTACTGATTCAGAATGTGGCCTAAGAATTTCCGTAACAGGTAAAATTTTAGAAGGGATTATTCAAAAAATTTCATATTTTCATATGTCTATATAAGTTTAATATTTTTATCTGCTCATCTTAACCAATATTTGTATTTTATAGATTTTTATATTCTGATTCAGAATCTGACCTAAGAATTTCTGTAACACGTAAAATTTTAGAGAAAAATGGAATTAAACAAAAAAAAATATATTCTCATAGAAAATAAACTGTTGTCTTCATAATTTTCATATTTTTATCTGCGCATCTTAACCAATTTTTGTATTTAATAGATTTTCATATACTGACCTAAGAATTTCTGTAACACGTACAGCTTTTAAGAAAAAACACAAAATTTCATAATTTTAGGGAAAAGAAAATTCTGTCTTTAAAATTTTATCTTCTCATCTTAACCAATATTTAATAGATTTTGATCCAATGATTCGGAAACTGACCTAAGAATTTCTGTAACCCGTGAGTTTTTTGAGAAAAAATAAAACCCCATTGTAGCGCAGGTTAATTAGGTTGTTACCCAGAAATGTAAGTAGATCATTTTTTTTGTACCGTCAAGGCGCCATTCACCGTGGGGGTTCCATTCACCGTGTGCCTTCGAATATTTTTTCATTATTTCCATATTATGATTGAATGATATGACAATTTCCCTTCAATTTCACCAATACAATGTTGTATTAGTGAAATTGAAGGGAAATTGTCATACCATTCAATCATAATATGAAAATAATGAAAAAATATTCAAAGGCACACGGTGAATGGAGCCCCCACGGTGAATGGCGCTTTGACGGTATATGCTATTGAATTAATCGAAATATATTTGCAACTTTGAAGCTGCCCAGTTTGGCAACTACCCAGACTGTGTTTTCCTTTTACTCACGCCAACAATTATTTTTTTAAAAATTGTACGTGTTACAGAAATTCTTGGGTCAGATTTCGAATCAGTATATGTAAATCCATTAAACATAAATATTTGTCAAGATGAGCTGATAAAAAAATAAAATTAAAAAGACAATAGTTTTTCCATGAAAATATGTAATTTTGTGAATAAAATATTTTTCTCATAAATTTTACGTGTTACAGAAATTCATAGGTGAGAATACGAATAAGTGAAATAGAATCTTTTAAATATAAAATATGAATTAAGATGAGTAGATAAAAACTTTAAAATTATAAAGACAATATTTTATTTTCTTTGAAAATATGAAATTTTGTTAATAAAACCCCATTTTTCTCAAAAACTGCACGTGTTACAGAGATTTTTAGGTTAGTTACCAAATCGGTGGATGAAAATCTAATAAATATAAATATTGGCTAAAATGAGGAGATAAAAAATTGAAATTAAAAAGACTATAGTATATTTTCTTTAAAAATATGTAATTTTGTACATAAAACCCCATTTTTCTCAAAAAAATTACGTTTTACAAAAAATCTGAGGTCAGATTCTGAATCAGTGAATCAAAATCTATTGAATTTAAATACTGGTTATGATGAGTAGATAAAATCATTATAAATATTAAGACAACATTTTGTTTTCTATAAAAATATGAAATTTTGTGAATAAAACCCTATTTTTCTCAAAAACTGTACGTGTTACAGCAATTCCGAAGTCAGATTCGGAATCAGCGGGTCAAAATCCTTCGGAAATGGATCAAGTGGTCAAAGTGCGTGATCTACTGTCGACCAGTGTAATCACAGTCCTTTTCATTTTCTTCAGACAATTTTTATGTTCTTGGTGAACGACTGGATATAAATTGATTGATGATAAAATACAAACTATTTATTTTATTCTGCCCAACGACATTTCAAGAGATTGGATTGGTAAAGAGACTCAACTTCCAAAATTCAGAAATGAGTTTTCTTAGGTTTTTCTTTTATAAATTTATATGCATTTGAACTTGGCGTAGTTAATGTTCCGCACCCTCGAGAATCCAACTCTGTGACGCAAGTGTCAAGAATGGGGTCTTGAAACTAAATAATCTCATGATTGGTAGTGTAAAAGTTCGAATGGTGGAGCGGACCTGGTGTGGTGGTTAGAACACTTGACTATAACGCCGAGGACCTGGGATCGAATCCCACTCCCGACAAACACACAAAATAGTGAGTTCTTCCGGCACGCAAAAAAAAACGAAAAGTTTTTTACTCTTCGCTTGCTAAATAGACTTCATAACGTTAAATTTTGAGTTTTTTTCTTAGTATTATACCAAATGTATATACAAAGGCTAAAACAATACAATTTTAGTGATGATATTGTAAAAAATTGCAAGTAAGCTCAACTTGGGCTGCTTATGGGTGAAAATGACCGTTATAATAAAGAAAAACGTCATAAAACGTAAATTTTGGACAAAATTTATCGCAATAGGGATACAAGCATGCTTTAGGTGTATGAATAATGTGGATCAACAAGATAATATGCAGCCATGCTTCTTTAATACAAAAACTTTCATTAAAAAAGATAAATGCACATGTTTGTTGAATTTACGTTTTATTTTGTAAAACATAAAATGGCTTCGTACTTCACCAATACTGAGTCTCATATTTTTTCTCTCCTGGTCATAGTTGCTACTAGCAATGGTGAGCACAGAAACCATTTTTTTTTTCAATTTAAATCTTTTACTCGTTAAAATGAGACGAAATACCAATGAAGTGGCGTGCGTGCCAACTGAAATGGACTTACGACACATAAGCGATCAGCAGAGATGGATAAAGGACAATTAATTCCAAAATATATGCTGTATTTGACAAGTGTTAGTTGGCTAGTCGGCCTTACAATAAATAAATTTACTTTGAGAATCCTAATTACAGATGTAAAATGACATCAATTTGATTTTGTATGAGAACTTATTGGACACGGTGTATTCTGTGCATAACTCGTCAATAATGACAACAAGTATGGTAAAAGCTGAATAAAATTTGTTCGATTATTCCATACAAATAGCAATTTTTCCATAATAGAATAATACCTCAAGCAGTCTTCAACACCACACCAATAACTCGTTAAGGTAAGTTATCAATAAGTTATTTTCAATACCTGGATAACCCACCAATACCTTGTCTTGGTATTATACCTGACTTTGATATGCTGCTGTTATGTGTCAGTTATTCGGTTCCTGTTCGGGTTATCAGACGTTGCAGTTATCGAATTTTGTTTGCTAAGTGAAACGTAAACATGTTGCAGTAATCGAACGTCTACTGTAATATTTTGCCCACGGATCATAAAATGCTATCACAGTGCAACGAAGAAATTTTCTCTGTGATTGTGAAATTCTATGTTTCGTATGCAGAAAATCCACGCAAACATTTGCTTGCATCCTCCCTAGGCGAAGACTACTTGTTGTTTTTATTTTACCGATGGGAAGAAAAGTATTTCATCTGAAAAGTATTTCAGTTTTGCTGCATTCTGCAGCAGGGGATTTTTTTTTATTATCGAACACTTTGGGCCGAATGGTCTCCGATTTCAATGAAAATTTCACCAGAGCTAGAGGTCGTGGATATATGACCATATATGGAATTCAAAAAAATCATAGTCGACTATTTTTCCGGGAATCACTAGATGAAATTTCACGATTTTTCAAAATTTTGTAAAACATCCCAAACTTCAAAAAATCGTATCTCAAAAACTATGCATCGTAGAACAAACTTTTTTTAGTGAAATCGACGCCAAATTACCTCAGCAATCTGATAAAAATACACTGAGAAAAAAGTTTCTCATAAAATTTTTCACCATAGAGAAAAGACCTCTCAAAATGCTGATAAAAGTACCGTCTGTATCATAGATTATTTTGAACAAAATTTTTCCTAGCGCAAAAAGTAATGTTCTTCATTTCGTTCTTTGACGCCAAAATGGAATCTCTTACCGTTTTAGAGATATAGCCAAAAAACCAACGGCCAGTCGCTATATTTTCATATGAAGCCATCTACAACAGCGGCCGTTCACCTGTTGCAACATGTTTGCTTTGCAACGAGCAAATGACATACGCTAATTGTAACGTAACTTTGACACTAACGTGCATCGGAGTGCACTGACAGCACATATATAGCACTTGAGTGCCTTTTGAATGCATTAAATAGTCATGTTTTGCAATGATTGGGTTTCTAACTAAAATGTGTTTCAAATAACAAGTTAACAACGAGCCAATGCCACCGGTGAGCGTAAAATTACTTAAAGCACTCATGCCCTATATGTTTTCCATTTCAATTTAAGAAAACAATGAAAACAAAGAAAACTATTAACGGAGAATGGTTACTACTCAGCAAAATATTTGAAATTATACCTAACGAAAAAAAAATTGCATACGAATTTCTATCTTATTTAACTTAATTTTACATCAAACAATTTCTTGTATGGAATGTTGAACGCAAGCTTCATACTGAGAGCAAGCTGTAAATTTATAAACTGATGAAAAAATGTGTGCGATACGACGAGGTCCTTTTGTTACAGGTTAAATGATATAACATTTTTAACTGTGTAAGTAACAAAAATGCATAGTTGTGTAGTATTTTTTGATTATAATTCTTTTGCTTCGTTCAGAAATAACGAAAGCATTCTAGAAACTTTCAAAAGTTATAGATAGTTAAGGATCCAATATTGACCCATGAAGCTTCGTAAATACACAGGCTGTGAATGAAAATGAGGACGTTAGAGGATTTCTTGAAATTAAACATTTACTTGACATCTTAGAGCATTAAACAATTTTAGACAATATTTTAATCATTCGAACCGTGCACCGACTTATTGGTTGATTCGAATATATTATGGGTAGTAGTATGGGTTTGTCATGCTCGTTCTCAAAACTGATTAAGTCTTTTTGACAACAAATTGTTAGTTAGAAAAAAGTGATGAATTGATTGATCTTACATTTCAGTGTTTTTTCTATTAATCAATGTCAAAACTTACTTTAACGGTAATGATCGATCCTCCAGCGTATCGTGCTGTCTCAACTGTTGTCAACTCAGTAGCTCTATACAGAGCTCGGTATTAATCTTTGCTAACCATTGCTGAATATTATTATCGTCACTGTTGGAATTGTGTCGCTTCTTAGAACAGGAAAAGCTTGGTTTGAAGCAACAATGTTTTATTAGCGCGTTAAGAAGTTGTATGCATGGTAAAATTTAATTTGCTGCCCGTACTAATTAGTACATGTTTATTTTATTATCTGTATTAACGAGATTTTTAGCCATAGCCTAGTTCATCTCGGGACCCACACTTTACTTCCCTTCGTATGTCGGGAGTGGGATTCGATCCCAGGTCCTCGACGTGACAGTCACGAGCTGTAACCATCACACCAGATCCGCTCCAGAGAGTACATGTTTGTTCCTCTCATCCATGGTATATATCTTTTAAAGTTCCGTTAAGGATAAGGTATTTGGAGTACATTGCTCAAAATTTCTAGAGCACCGTTTTTTAGAACCGTTAAACGGATTTGGATTAAAATGCATCACGCTGTTGACAACCACTGAACAATTAGCGTGATGCATTTTCATCCAAATCCGTTCAACGGTTCTAAAAAACGGTGCTCTAGAAATTTTGACCAATGTACTCCAAATACCTTGTCCTTAAGTTTTAAATTAGTGTTTTTTCTAAAGCACATTATACAAACACATTATGCACAGACCATGCCATTTATTAAATATTGAGTGGAAAATGTCTCTTTATGGTGTATAGAAGAATCCACATACCAATGATCATTTAAGCAACAAAAACTCGATAAAAACAAAACAAAGCTTTACATGTGTAAAGAGACGTTATAGTTACCTGATATCCACTCATCTCTAGCGGCATATGATTGCTTTGATTGAAAAAAAAAAAAATACGTTGAAATATGCGTTTGCTCGTTGTAAACTTGTTATTTGCAACGCTTTCTAGTTACAAATCCATTAATTTCAAAATTTGATAAGTTGTTGCATTTAAAACGCACTAAAGTGCCATATATGTGCTGTCAGTGCACTCCGATTCACGCTAGTGTCAAAATTACGTTGCAATTAGCGTATGTCATTTGCTCGCCGCAAAGCAAATATGTTGCAACAAGTGAACGGCCGCTTTTGTTGATGGCTTCCTATAAAAATATAGCGACTGGCCGTTGGTTTTTTGGCTATATCTCTAAAACGGTAAGAGATTCCATTTTGGCGTCAAAGAACTAAATGAAGAACAATAATTTTTGCGCTAGGAAAAATTTTGTTCAAAATAATCTATGATACAGACGGTACTTTTATCAGCATTTTTAGACGTTTTTTCTCTATGGTGAAAAGTTTTCTGAGAAACTTTTTTCTCAGTGTATTTTTATCGGATTGCTGAGGTAATTTGGCGTCGATTTCACTAAAAAAAGTTTGTTCTACGATGCATAGTTTTCGAGATATGATTTTTTGAAGTTTGGGGTATTTTGAAAAATTTGGGAAAATTGTGAAATTTCATCTAGCGTTTTTCGGGAAAATAGTCCACTATGATTTTTTTGAATTCCAAATTTGATCATATATCCACGACCTCTAGCTCTGGTGAAATTTTCATTGAAATCGGAGACCCTTCGGCCCAAACCTGTTCGGTAATAAAAAAAAATCCCCAGCAGTGAAATCCAACTTTGAAGTCCAACAGAGCTTTTGAGGGGTGTGAATTAAAGGTTGGTTCAACAAATGGATCTGGCAAAGTGGAAACTGAACAGTTATGAAGAATAATTCGGTTGGCTGCTGTTTTGGTGCGGTTTAGATTAATGTACCAAACAACGACATCGGTTGTCTTTGGCAATTATCAGTAACGAAGAGAATCTTAAGCAGGCATTTTTAATATTGTAATTAGTAGAATTTGGACCACCATATGTGTTGTGTCGTATCATAAGTTAAAATCAATTTGTACAGTCCTGTAAATATAGTTTGTGTGAAATTAAATGTTGGTTTTGAGCTAATCTGTGCTTCAATGTGGCTATCGGACGAAACTTGACGGAACTGGCGAGAACGGGCCAGTAAGGCACAACTGCGATGTCGGGCAAGGGACCCCAACCTAAAAATACAGTCCACCGAAGGCAGCTCAATCTTCGTTGCTTCGGAGGTTTACAGTGTCTTCCATAATTGTCTATTAATCCATAATGAGTGAGGCATGCTACTCTCCAACAGACTGCTTGGTGGCTAAAGGTATGCGGAGTGCGAGAGTAAGTCTCAATTTCATGAATAGAAAACCAATTCGCTTTCACTTGTATTTAAGGGGTACAAACGCGAATGTGTTGTGTATTGGCGTCTTAAGCCTGTATCTAATAACATCTTGAGATGTGTTCATTTCACCTACAAAATTTCATGTGAATCGGTGCAATACTTTTTGTTGTAGCAACAAAAAAGGAAAATGTGCGCCATTTAATTTTGTACAGCTCCTTGTTTTGCTTGTCAGCGCTGTAACTTTTGAATTTGGCAAAGGAAATCGCTGAAATTTTGTACACAAACCTCTCAATCTACATTTGTTGGATAGGCAAAATTTCAAAAAACAAAAAAAAAACTATGCGCAATCAACAATTTCATAATCGAAACATGTTTTGCGACTGAATGTGATTTTAGCCCCTCAGAAGGCAATTAGTCAGCACCCTTTATTGTTTCGATTGTATTTACTATTGAAAGTACTATACCAATAATCATCAAATTTTGCAGGCATAATATACACATAGTCAACTAGTTTCTATGAAAATTGGCAAAGAAATTCAAAAGTTATAAATAGGAAAAAATCGCACATGAAAAACACGAAAATTTTCCACTAACACTCACCCCTATCAACACCAGTAGCTTTCAAACCAATTGATCAAAGTTGATGAAATTTTGCAAGAAAGTGTCTCTATAAGTATCATAATTGCTAACGAAATTTCATTATTATCATCACAGAACTTTAAACTGCAGCGTAAAAGAACCATATAGTATGCGAATGAAGATTGATCATGATTGTACAAAATGCTTAAAACCACGTCTGTTTGTTGTTCATCCACTGTTAAAAGTAATGCATCGATTTTTATGAAATTTGGCACAGATGATAAACATACACCAAAGAGTTCTCAGTCATTATTTGGCCAATTTTACCGATTCATTACAGAGTTATCGACGTACTTCTGTGTCCCGCTTATTGCGGATACAGGCTTCAAGCCAAAATAGAGATGGATTTGTGACAAAAATATTTCATGGTTTGTGCTTGAAGTCATTTTGGTTTTCATCTTTTCTATTCCGCAAAATCTGTACTTGCTCTGTGGCTTAGTTGGTTGAAGCGCCGGCCTGTGGATTCGGAGCTGTGGGTTCGAATCTCACCACAATTCGATTTTTTTTCACAAAATTATCTCTCAATTTGTCAAATAGCATCATTCTGTGACAAATGATAAATATAGCGTAGCTTTGGGATGGGATTGACGAAGGCATTTTTATAACGAGGCTACTTTAACAGCCCAATGAGGCTCTAGTAATTAGAAAATTCAAATTATTTGAGATCTTTTAAGCAGCGTCACATATATAATTCATGTGGAGTTAATTTAAATATTTTCAGGTCAGTAAATGTCAGCCATTATATATAAAGGGCAAAAATGAGAACAGGTAAGATTGATAGCTCCTTGGATAGCTCTCAGTTAGTAAGTGATAGCAGGTGAATCATAACGTCGGGCATTACTGCAATTACAAAATAATTACTTACGATTCTTATGAACTTGGACCTCTATTAAGATAGAATCCGTTCACGTAAAATCTATTTAGATTGAGTACCTTCGTTAGGCTAACGTGATTTACAGGAAATTGGATGTTCAAAGTAGTTGGAGTTCTATAGATAAAATTGGCTTACAGGAAAGAAGTAGTGAGAGGAGTTAAGGGGAGTTTAGGGCGTTTTAGGGGGCGAGATTAGGGGGCTGGCATTATGAAATGGTCCCTTGGTTCCCTTTTGTTAAGCATAGAATCTACATGTATGAACTGCACAATTTGTTTGTTTGAATGAAATTTGCGTTTGTAGGTCATCTGATCTACAAGCGCAATCAGTCTTTAAATGATCCGGAAACCTCCTGTAACCACCAAAAAGGTCACCTGGCAGCCAGTAAAGCCCCATAAACCCTTCTGATACCTACTGAAACGCTATGTTTTAATGTTTTGAATTGCAGCTGAAACCCCCGTGGAATTCACCTGAAAGACTGTAGGGCATCCTAAAATCTCTGGGATACCTCCTGAAATGCCATGAAACGCTTTGGATAAAGGCATGCAGCTCACCTGAAAGCCTATGAAGCCCCGTAAAACCACTGTGAATCCTCCTGAATCGTATTGAAACGCATTCAGACATCTTGAAATGACATGATCCGGAAAATCCATTTGCAAATTCCGTGAAATTCACAGTTTGTCAGCCTATAATGTCCCATAAAATCTCTTCTAAAACCTACTGATACGCTCAGAGTGTTGAAACGCCGCTGGAGGTCTCTTAACCTAATGTGGAGTTCATTTTAGAGCCTAAGGGTATCTTAAAACATCTGAGAAACCTCCAGAATCGCCATGAAATGCCATGAAACGCATTGGAAGCTTTTAAAAAGCTCACCTGAGAGCCTATGAAGCCCACGACGTAAAACCACTATTAACTCTGCTGAAACGTATTGTAACGCCCTGAAACGCCTCAACGTAGTTTACATGAGAGTTTGTGCAGCCGTAATTCTGCAAAGTGACGTAAGCGACATTGAGAATTTTGGCTCATTTTTGGTTATTGTGCATCTAGCTCTTGGTCATTCTCTAAGTTTTCTTCCACAAATGCTAGATTATGACTAGATCTTGCATCCGAATATAGCGAGCATACCACAGGGTAATTGTGTCACCGGATATATAGCCAAAGACGTCGAAATGTAGAATGTCGCTTACGTCACTTTGCAGAATAACGGCAGTGTGGGGCACCCTAAAGTCTCAGAGAAATCTCATGAAACCCCCTGAAAAGCATTCTTACATCTTGAAACGCCTTGTTCTCGAAAATCTCTTTGCAACTCCCGTGAAGCTCACCTGGGAGTCTATGTCTATGTCTAGCTTCGCGTTGAAGCAACCACTGTGTAAGGCGGCCTTCTCTCAGTATGGACTTCTACACGAATTCATGCTGCCTTGCTTACTCTCACAATGCAAATTGGACGTTTGAAGTGCGCCGCAGGTTTTTGAGCCGAAAATTATCACACCCTTTACATCATTTTATTGTTTTTGTTTTATATATTATCGAATACCTAATGTACTATGGAATTTCTAAGCTTGTTCACTTTTTGAACATTTCGATGTCTACCATATTTATGAATCTCCGAGTCTCTTAGATGTTTAGAAGGGGTTTTGAAAATTGTTTTTGGACATGAAGAATTAAAGTTTAGGTTTCAATTTTACCAATAATTTGTAATACAAAATAAAGATTTCAAGAACCTTCTTAGGTTTTATTCCAGACTAATCACTGTCAATCTCTCTCTTGGTCATTACACAAGTTTACAAAATAAAACGAAAGTCGTGAACTTCTTGTCAACGACCAAAGTTTTTGAAGCACAATTTAGTGCTGATTTCGAAACCGACCTTCAAAAAATTTTAAGTAGAACAGTTTTTGAGTTTTAGCTCAATATCGAGTTTTGCAACTTTTCAAAATATGTAATTTACTAAAATTCAAATATATTGCGTTTTGTTTAACCAATTTTAAATCTTTTTCCATAAATTAAAAGCTGAATACAATACCATTCGAACATCTGAATACAGGTTTTGCATCAGATTGATGAAATTCAAGATATTGGCGAGTTTGAGGGATGATCTCCTTAAATTTTAGCAAAATTTCCAAAATTTTTTGAAGAAATGTATTTTTTTCAATAAGAAAAAAACAACTTAAAAATTCTTTCTCGACGTTTATTTGACATATCATATGTAGGCGAGTTACAGTAAAAATTTCAGCTCAATCGGAGCATTGATTACGGAGAATGAGATGTTTGAAGTGAGCGACTTTGCTTAAAAATAGAACAAAAAACAATTTCAAATCATCAACCTTGTATGGAAAGTCGAAAAAATTTCCGCTCTACTGTAATTTTTTTCTTTCGCGTTTTCAAACTCAGGGCGTGATTCTACACCAAAAACGATCATCAGCTTACCGAGTTCAAAAATGCTGTAAACTAGTGTTATCTGCATGCTATCTTCAACTTTTTGAGACATATCAACGGTATCACTACTTGCTATATTTTTTTAAAGAAACTACAAAAATTGATTAGAGTTTTGTTTTCCAATTCTCGCAGAAATTTGAAACCTTTCCAAGGTCTGCTAAATAAAAAAAAATGCCGGAATACTCAAAGTGTTGTAATAGTTTTATCTTTTGAGTTTCTGTCAAATTTGTTGGGTTTTCACCGATAAAATTTTTATGGCTTTGAAATCTCAAAAATGTTCAAAGAATCTTTAAGTTTTCATTCTCAAAATTTGGAGTTTTGAAAAGCCTAATTCCATTGAGGATTTAACAAAATGTGCTTCTGAAAGTTTGCTTGGAATAGAAATCTTGATCACGAAGTTGAGTAGGTAAAGTCTATTAAAATTTGTTGTTAAAACGTGATGGCGCGCCGCGACCTTTTTAAAAATTAAAAAAAAAAAAAAACGCCTCGATAGCTTATAGTTTGGGAACCTCTGCATTTAGGTAATAAACGGTATTCATTCAGATAGTGTAGCCATTTACGTAAACATTCTATTATGCAGCCCGACTCATTACCGTTGTGGATGTTCCGGTATATAAAAAAAGTGATTTGGTAAAACATTTATGTAGGATATGTGTACCATCGGTAGTCTCACGCTCCCATGGTCATCTTATTCAAAAACAAGCGATTTCGGCACCGATTGATTCCGTTCTTTTTGTTTTCAACAGCGCATCAATCGTTTGTTTTTCGTAGGTTGAAAATGGGAGCCACATGCTTAATAAGAGAACCAATACCCTATTATAATAGAAACATACCTCAAGCATTAGAATTGAGTAACTCACTCGCAAATCGACTCAAAGAAAAGAGTTTATTCACTGATGTTTAATATGATTCCAAAGACTCGAATTTCTGAATTGACTGGTGACTATCATAATCTTTGGCAATTTATAATTGTCTCATTTTTATATTGTAAGGCCTGCTCGCATCAGTGATTCGATTTTTTGGTCGAAAATCTGGATATGTCAGACTCTGCAAAAGCACACTAAAAGATTTTAAATTGTTCAAGCGCTTCAAAAAAGTTCGAGCCCCAAAGTTATTTTCTTTGTAAAAAGAAAAAAAAAAGAAATTTATGAAAACTCGTATTCAACGTGAAAGCACCTACTTTACTCGAGTATTCAAAAAGCCTCATCTTGCGTCACCTCTAAATCTCAATAGTTGTGGCTCGAACTCGAAGTAACCAGTGTGACCACTGTGACTGCGGGCGTTTGTTTCGTTAATGTGCATTTCATTGCCGTCGTTTAGATATTATTCGTGTCCTATTATTGCTGTAGTGATTTGAATGTGTTTTCACACGGACCTCGCTTTCAAAATCCGGTGAAATTAGTTTGATCTGTTTTTCGTGGTGCTGTGAATATCAATTTTTACATTTGAGTAGTTCGCGCCCTACATTGTTGTTGTCTATAAATCGCCTCCACAAAAAGGAACCATAAACGTCACACAACCATAAACGCAGCCGGCAACGCTTTATCGAATTGCATAAGAGAAGGCGCATCTGTACGTTTGAACTCGCCGTTTAATTTGCCAAAAAAAATATCCTCTCAACAACATGAGCTCATGCCGAATTTGTTCGAGTGGAATCAACCCCGACAAGCGAATAACGTGTAGCGGATCCTGTGGTATATCCTTCCACCACTCTTGTGTGGGTTTGACGAAAACTCAACTTTCATCCTGGACGGCGAACGTCGGGTTCTACTGGTTCTGTTCCTCATGCCGCTTGAACTTTGATCCTGCTGTACACGATCGTGAAAAGGTAATCTTCAAAGCTCTACGTGAGCTCCTGATACGAACCGACTCCATGGACACCCGTTTAGGAAACTATGGAGAAAGCTTGCGAAAGATGAAAAAGGCACTCTACGACTCTCAGCAACGGACCCCACCGGCCAATCTCTCGCTTGACCATACAACTTTCCATCAGACCATCGACATGATGACCCTGGACGACACAGTGTCTGACGTCCCTATGAATCGCTCCAGGTCTTGCGATGACACCTCCTTTTTTGAAGTCCTAGACGAGATTAATGCTACGGTTAGTCAAGCTCCCGAGAAGTTTGTCGTCGGAGGTAACAAGCGGGTCCAGATCGTGACTAACCCAATGCCATCCACATCGAAGTCCACCAACAAACGTGATCGCGCCTCCACTCCTGCTGTTCCATCGCAAAAAAATGAGCAAGTACTAAGCAAGTCTGATTCCATTTCGGTAGACACCGACCAGAGCTCCAGCCGCGAACGTGAAAATGTGCCACGTAGACCCTCTGCTGGTCCGTTAAGCGTTGCCCGGATTGGAGCAGTTGACGAAGACTCGACTGATTTCTATGTCACTCCTTTCACTCCTGATCAGAAGGAGGAGGATGTGTTAACGTACCTTCAGGATATCACGAACGTCAATCCGGCTACTGTCAAAGTAGTCAAACTTGTTCCTCGAGGAAAAACACTGAACGACTTAACTTTCGTATCGTTCAAAGTTACCGTTAACAAGTCTATCTCTAATGTAATTGGCGACCCCTGGTACTGGCCAGATGGAGTGACTGTACGAATCTTCGACCACACCCCAAAAAACAACCCACCCCCGATTACGCCGGCCAGGTTATAGAGTTGCTCCATTCGACCAGCCATTCAGTAACTCCACGCTTTCATGAGTTCAATTGCACTTTCTTCAACCGGACTTCTCCAGGACGCATACAAAAAAGCATATTGGATGTCCCCGACCACCTCGACTCAGCTGCCGTATTAGTTAATTCCTGCTTTCAAAGTCGTCCTGGCATCTCAGCCGTCGCAGGAACGGAAGGGGGCATCCAAAATGCCTTCTCAGGCAAGTACAACTCTGTTTTTGAACATTCGCCGTCCGTTGATTTGCTGATTTTTCCCAGTGAACGTCGAGTATGCCCTAACAGCTGCGGCACCGTTACCGCGGAGCCTCACCATACGACTAAACATCTGAATCATCCTTGGGCTACTAAACTTTTCGTCGGAACGCAACCCGGTTCGGATTCCCCAGGACGCACACAAAAAAGCACTTTGGATGCCCCTGACCACTCCGTTTTAGCTGCCTGTTCTGATGAATCCTGCTCACAAAGTCGTCCTGGCATCTCAGCCTCCGGAGAAACGGAAGGGGGCATCCAAAATGCCTCCTCAGGCAAGTACAATTCTGTTTCTGAACATTTGCCGTCCGTTGATTTGCTGAACTTTCCTAGTGAACGTCGATTATACTCTTACCGCTGCTACGCCACTACCGCTGAATCCAATCAAACAACCAGACAGATAAAGCATCCTTGGACTACCAATCCTGAACCCGGCTCGGATTTCCCAGGACGCACACAAAAAAGCACTTTGGATGCCCCTGACCACTCCGTCTCAGCTGCCTATTTTGATGAATCCTGCTCACAAAGTCGTCCTGGCACCTCAGCCGTCGGAACAACGGAAGGGGGCATCCAAAATGCCTCCTCAGGCAAGTACAGATCTGTTTCCGAGCATGCGCCGTCCGGTGATTCATATTATTCTCCCAGACAACTTTACTTCAACACTACCACCGCTTGTGGCGCTGTCATAGATGCGCTTCACATATCTAGCCAGGTGACTCATCCTCACACCACCAGCCATATTGACATGTCACTACCCAGCACAGGCCTTCCAGGACGCACACAAAAAAGCACTTTGGATGCCCCTGACCACCTCGACCTAAATGCTAATTTTGATCAACGTTACACACAAAGTCGTCCTGGCACCTCAGCCGTCGAAGGGCCGGGAGGGGGCATCCAAAATGCCTCTCCAGGCAAGTACCTTCGTTTATCTGAACATTTCCGGCTTGGTGATTTGTCTTCCTCTCGCAGTGATCCACGACCTAGTCATCTGAGCGATAATCCTATCACTGATCATGCATCTGCCGCTTCATCTCTAAAAGTCTACTACCAGAATGTTCGAGGTCTTCGAACAAAAATCGATGCTTGGTTTCTTGCCGTGACCGGATGTGATTTTGATGTTATTGTGCTGACTGAAACCTGGCTGGATAACCGTATACATTCCGTCCAATTATTTGGGCCTCTATATGACGTATATAGATGCGATCGAAACGGAGTTAACAGTTCTAAACGCATGGGAGGTGGAGTTCTCGTTGCCGTAAAGAAGACGCTTTCTTCTGTGCAACTCAGCATCTGTGATAGCTGCTTGGAACAAGTATGGGTCAAGCTCGACTTTAACAACAAGTGCCTATACATTTCTTCGTTTTACCTTCCTCCTGATAAGACGAACGATTCACAAGTCATTGAATCTCATCTAAAGTCAGTACGTGAAATTGACTCCTGTAGTTCCTGTGACGACACAATTCTCATTTTTGGTGATTACAACTTCTCTGAAATCCATTGGATGAAGGATGAGCAAGGTTCAGTTACAATTGACTATTCAAACTCTTCTCTAAACCATGCACGTTATTCGACAATTGATGGAATGGCATTCTGCAATCTGCATCAGATCAATCCAACTAAAAATCTAAATGGACATACTCTTGATTTGGTTTTTTCCAACTCAATTGACTTCTCTGTGTCTGAAACCAACGATGTACTTATCGCACCGGACTTGCATCACCCACCGCTTGAAATACTCTTACCATTTTACGTTGAGGATGTATGCACCAATGATGAAGATCAGCAGCTGGATTTCAAAAAGACAAATGTTGATGCTCTCGTAACATATCTCAGCCTCTTTGACTGGTCACCAATGCACAACTGCAGTGATGTGGATCAAGCTACTGCCTATTTTCTATGTGTGCTGAATAACTGGTTAGTGGAACATGTTCCAATTAAACGTAAGCCACGGCTACCTCCCTGGGAAAATCACGAATTGCGGACCCTCAAGCGCAGAAAGAATGCAGCGCTACGTAAACTGCGAAAATTTCGTACACCGCTCCTGAGAACCGAGTTTAAGATTATCAGCAGAGCTTATACGACGATGAACACCTATCGCTACCGTGGTTTTGTTCTGAGAACTCAAAACCATCTCCGTCGTAATCCGAAATCATTTTGGGCTTTTGTCAACAGCAAACGATAAGCACTGTACTACTACTAGTGATAAATGTTCGTTATTTGCTGAACGCTTCTGTAGTGTGTTCAACAATACATCATGTACCGATTTTGAACTGAAACAAGCAACCAATAATGTTGCTACAGACGCTGTGGATATTGATGTTTTTGAAGTAACTGACTCGATGATCGTACGCGCTACAGACAAGTTAAAAAGTTCCTATAAACCTGGTCCGGATGGTATCCCTGCGGTAATCTACAAGAAGTGTGCCGAGTGCCTTCTCGCGCCGTTACGGTTTATTTTCAACCTATCTTTGAGGCAACGTAAGTTTCCAGAGGTTTGGAAAAGCTCTATCATGTTTCCAGTATTTAAAAAAGGATCGAAAAGGGACATCTCCAACTATCGTGGGATAACTTCATTGAGTGCTGGGTCTAAGATCTTCGAGATGGTCGTAAATGAGTACTTGTTTTTTAAAGTTAAACAATACATTTCGTCCGACCAACACGGCTTCTTTCCACGAAGATCTGTAACATCGAACCTGGTTGAATTTACTACCACGTGCCTCACCAGTATTGAGCAAGGACTGCAAGTTGATGCAGTTTACACCGACCTCACCGCCGCCTTCGACCGGATCAATCATCACATTCTTTTGGAGAAAATCAGGAAAATTGGCGCATCTGATAATTTTGTAATGTGGCTTAGAAGCTACCTTGTTGGGCGTAAACTTCGAGTAAGAATTGGATCTTGCTGTTCGCGGGAATTCTCATGCACATCAGGAGTTCCCCAAGGAAGCAATCTAGGGCCACTATTGTTCTCCATTTTCTTCAATGACGTCACGAATATTCTTCCTCATGGCTGCAGACTACTGTTTGCTGATGACCTTAAAATCTACGTCGTCATTCGGAGTAAAAACGACTGCCTATTGCTGCAAACTTTACTGAATGAATTTGCTGCTTGGTGTTCACGCAATCATATGTCGCTGAGCATTTGTAAATGTTCAGTGATCTCGTTCCATAGAAAGTTGAACCCTGTGATATTTAACTATAAGATAAATGATATTCCACTTGAAAGATCATCAGTTGTAAGAGATCTGGGGGTCTTGTTGGACAGTAATCTCACATTTAACCAGCAAAGGAGCTCTGTCATTGATAAGGCCAACCGCCAGCTTGGTTTTATTTTCAAAATTTCTCGAGAATTCAAGGATCCCTATTGTTTGAAATCTCTTTTTTGCTCACTTGTACGATCGATAGTCGAAACTGCTGATGTTGTATGGACTCCATATCAGTCTACATGGATTGAACGTATCGAAGGCATTCAAAAACGTTTTCTTCGACATGCCCTCGCTAACCTACCATGGAGGGACCCAGCCAATTTACCCCCCTACCGAGATCGTTGCCGGTTACTCAACCTGGATACATTAGAGCACCGACGTCACGTGAACCAAGCAATTTTTGTTGCCAAGCTTTTGAAAGGAGACATTGATTCTTGTACGCTTCTTTCCTTACTTCCTGTTTATGTTCCTCCAAGGGCCCTTCGTAATCACACTCTCCTACGCCCCAGTCTGCATAGGACTAACTATGGAAGTTACGCGCCGTTTCCTGCGATGATTAACGAATTCAATAAAGTGCAGCAGCTTTTTAATTTTAACATGTCGTTAGCCAGCTTTAGGGATAAGGTTCTTGCTTTAAATTTACAATGAATGTTAGTTTTAATTTTTATATATGTTTTAATTAGTAATGTTCACTAGGATATAAAATCCGATGAATGTAATTTTTAATAAATAAAAATAAAATAAATAAATAAAAATAACTCAAAGGTTTCTCTTTTTATGTCATTTGAACCCCAAAGAGTTTACAAATTCCAGGTTTCATCAACTTTACAAAAATAAGCCGCAGTCTATTGTGCATGTGCCTACCGTCCAGAATTCCTCTTTAGGTTTCCTCAGGTATTTCTCCGAGGGTTCCTTTAGGAATACGATTAAGAACTCCTGTAGACTTTTTGACCTTTTAAGCCTTTCAATTAATAACTGTGGAAGTGCTCAAAGAACACTTATTTGTAGTGAGACCTGCCTTTCCAGTGAGAAAGTAGAGCCACAAAGAAGAAGAAAAAGCATTCAAAACTTTTATGTTTTTGGCTGACCTTTCAGATGTCATTGTTTTTTTTTTGTATTAAATCGCAACAATTACAATATTCAAAATTTTCCTTTATCATGCTATTTTAGTAAAAGAGTTTAGGAGAATTGAATACACTATAAAAGTATTTTCCTAAAAATTACATGGAAAATAAAAATGTCCATGAAAAAAAAATATCTTAGTAAAATCTTAGGATAATCTCAGGAAAAATATAAAATTATAGGGATGTTCAAAAATAGGTGGGCTTTGTGGCCGGGCAGCTAGAGTCATCTAGGCATTTCGTAAGACTCGGGGTGTGGGCTCGATTCCCGCTCCAGACGAGGAAAACTTTTCGTCAAACGGAAAATTCTCCACTGGGATACTGGATAAACTTGAAATATATGGAACTGTGATACGCTAACTTAACTAATCTTTACTCGTGTTAACTATTTTACTGAATAGTTCCGTATCGACAACCATGTCGTGACGTCTCTACGAAAGGATTTACAATTTCTTTGAAAGATTGAATTCAGAAGGAAATAAGTTCCAATTAACAATACCGGGTACAAAAACATTTCAATGTTTTTATACACCTTTTGGAATGGTGTAGTTAATAAACCCTTTATGATGGAAAAAAAATCGCCCGTCTCGATCATTAGTCCATCGCCTGTAACTCGTTGTTCATTGCAATCAGGCAGGGATACACTTACGCAGCTGCGTAACACTCGACAAAGCCCTCCAAATGCCAGGGACCCCCACAATCACTCCAGTAGGTAAGTCCTTACATAACGGAAAAAGCCACCTCCGAATCGTGTAAGAATAATCCGAGTGTGTGGTGCGTACACCACTAGGGGTTCAGTTCTCCGGCTTTATACATCATGCTCCGATTAACACGTATCCTTATTTCTGCTCACCGACCCACATGTTCGTGGCGTATTAGGGGCAGGCAGGAGCATCCGACGGGGGCCAGAGTGACGAGAGGATGTTTGTCAAAGAAAGCCCATTAAGGACGTCAAATATGCATATGCACTTCACATATGAGCTGAGCATACACACACCCACATGCACTCACTTTTACGCATTTTATGTGAAAGGGGGTCGACGATGCTGCTGCTGCAGCCATCATAGCCTAAGAAGGGAGAGTTCTCCTCTGTGAAGCTATAACCCGGCACAATGCAAAAGGGCCGGATCGTGGAATGGGTTCAAGAAAGAGGAAGGAAAGTGGGCGCGTGCGGCAGCCATGTGTGAAAAATGGGTTGGCGTATACGTTCATCGTGGAAGATCGACGAGGAAAAAAGAGGAAAAAAATGCGATACGAGGCAATAGGGAGAATGTAGAACGCAGCAACAACGCCGGTTAGAACCCACCCATAGGAAGGGGTTGCTCCCTAGCCATGTGCAATTGCAACCATTCTCCTTCGGTTGCCTTTCTCTTCGTGTACGCGTACGGTATGGTAGGCGCTCGCTCACCACATGTGTGTATTTTACGCCCTTTTGCAGCTTGGGTAGAACGGGGCAGAAAAAATAGGCTCGAAAAAGAGAAATGGTGGCATGGGAAGATGATGGCGGCTCATGGCTTCCAACAACAACGCCCGGTTGCACTTTCGTCGAGTTTTTAACAGGAGGAAATTGAGACAGCCGTAAAGTAGAAAGAAATGAACTGGGGATGGTTGCTGTTGAAAAGTGTAAAGGAAGAATGTTCAGCAGAGGAACATGCTTCAAGAGAAAGGAAAGGAACTGCGTGTTGGAACATTGTTGATGTTGTTTTCAGCCCCACATTGCTGCACTCCCTTGGCGGAGTCTTTTCTGTTTTTTTTTTTGCATATTCTGCATAAGTAAGGGGTTTTAGCAGTCAGCCATTTTTTCCTACTAGTCTCCCCCAATCAACCATTACAAGTAGTTTTCTTGTACTTGCGTGACGGAGCTACCGAAATGCAGCATGACATGACCTTCTACATTACGAATGCACTTGCACCATTGGAATGTTTCATGGATCTGTTGGTGGCGTTGTGGATGATTTGCATCGTTGTGCATGTTCCATGCGGAAGTTTAATTAGACACGATGTGTCATGGGGTTCTTTCTTACTATGACCAAATGCAATGGCCGTCTTATGTTTCGAAGGTGAGAGGGTGAGACGTGCTGATTAGGGTGGGTCATGATCAAAGCAAATAAAAAAAAAAACAAAACAGGGCTCTTGTACCGACTTTTCAAACCCTCTAAGCCGAATACACTCATTGAATGAGTGTAATTAGTATTTGTTTTATCTTTTAACTCCGCCCTGTTTTGCTTTGACAGATACGTGTATTTCGTCTACCACTTGTGAATAATCTTCCTCCACTAGGTAGAGGAAGATTGCAAGTGGTAGTTGAAGTAGGAGTATCTATTAAAGAATAAGCAAAACAGAGTGGAATTAAAAGGTGCATAACTGATTACACTCATTCAAAACAGTGCAATAATATGGAGAGAAAAGCTTTCCATCCGGCTCTATGTTCATTCGAAATTAAGCTTTAACATTTCAAGTTTTATGGTAGTTATTGATGGTTTACATGACCAACTTGGTAAATCAGCGATTCCCATTACAATCTGGATGAATTTCCTGAAGAACTTCGTAGATTTCTACAATTTCGAGCTCCATAGCGGAAATTCTGATCGAATTCGATCGAAGACTTTACCGGACAAGATTTCAAATGTGGGTATAACTTGTGGATTGCAGGGAAGAACGTTGATCAGATTGTTGTACAATTTTTTTGATGTTCTCGTAGAAAAAGTAGTGGAAACATCTTTTATGGAAAATCTCAAAGTTGCATCTGGGAGTTTTGGAAAATCGTGGAATCGTTACTCAGAGCTATAGATAACAATAAAAAATACAGAAAAAAATAAAATTTAATTTTTCTGAAAGAATGTCAAAAAGAACGAAAAATTACTACTAGTTTTGTTTGAAAGTCCCTCACACTTTTTCAAACAAATGGACGCCAGCAATCCCCGAAAGATTTACGCCAGGATTTTTTTTATCTTTATCAACGAGATTTTTAAATTGAGGCTAGTTCATCTTAGGATCACCGCAACATGTTGTGAGTTTGTCGGGAATGGGATTCGATTCCAGGTCCTGGGTGTGACAGCCACGAGCTTTATTCGTCACTCCAGATCCGCTCCACACCACGAGATGTCTAAATCTGCAAGAAATTCCTCGTCCAAGGAATTCACCACGAACATTTCAGAATACTTCCACGAATTCTTCTAGAGATACAATCGAAGATGTTTCGAAGACATTTTTCAAGCGAATCCATCAGGAACTCCTGCAAAGATTCTTCCAAGAATTCTGTTACGTATGGAAACGTGCCTTGAGAGACTAATTATATTTAAACTTTAGCACCCCTAGTGTAAAAATTGGTCTCTATATAGAAAAGAGTAAAGTACCTAAATCAAAAATGAAGATTAGTAGCTACAGCGAGTAGGTGGTTTATTGATAAACTATCATTTTAGCTTTATAGCTGATTGCAAGATAATCAATATATTTCCTTTCTGCTGAAAGAGACGGATCTCGTCTCGACTTCTCGCAACTGCAACAAGTTCTTCATAAATATCTACAGAAACTTCTCCAAGATTTTGTTTAGTAAATTATTGAAGATTTTTAGAATAAATGTCTTTATTGATCTGTTGATTTTTTTTTTCTCTAAGCATAATTCTAGAATTTATCCAAGAACTCAATCACAAATTTATGTAAGAGTACATCCAGGAATTCCTGCAAGGATTCCGTTGAAATCCATGAAATAAAAAAAAATATATATATAAAAAACAAAATTGGTGGTCAGACTACAATTCACTACTTTTGCCAAAAATTTTGTACGCAAAAGCAGTGGGTTGTGGTACAGGTTCCGACTACTAAATTTATTTTTGAATGTGATGGTTTTCCCGTTAAAAAAAACGGACAAATTTCCAAAACAAGAAATGACAGCTTAATGTTTAAAAAACAATCATCATTTATTTGATTTCCGGAAGAGATCCAATAAGGATTAATTTATCTTTAATCTTATTGGATCTTCTTCCAGAAGTCGATTGAATTGGAATGGTTGGATACTAGGTTGGATATTTATAAATTTATCCTCACTAAACGTTGGAAATAGAAAATATATAGTTGTTTTTGATCCCCGAAAAGACTAAAATGCCACCACATATCTACCATCCCGGGTTCCTCAGGGTATTCTTCCATGTAATTTTACGGGAATTCATGAAATCAAAAATCCTCCAAAAATGCATTCGATGATTTTTTTTTTAGAAATTTTTCCAAAGATTCTATCAGGAAAATTCTCATAGCAATCTTAAAAAGTCCATTCTTCAGGGATACCTTCAGTTCAATCTTTCTTCAGGAATGCATTCAGTGATTTCTTAATTAATTGCTACATTGAAATCTTCGGTAATTCCCCACTAGGATTCTTTCAGAAATTTTCTCAGACGAAACACATCCAGGATTCCTTCAGCGATTTTCATCCAGGGCTCCTTTAGCGAAACCATCAAGGATTGCTTCCTACAAGCATTCCTTAAGAAAGACTTCTAAAGTTTCTTAAAGAATACCTCCAGGTATTTCTTTGAAAATTTCCTTCATTGCAGCAAAAGTTTCTTTAAGTTTTCCTTAATTCCTTCAACGATTCCTTCAGTAATTGCTCCCATAACCCCTTCAGTACTCCTCCCCAAGAATTTCTTCTGAAATTTTCACATGCATTTTTTCTGGGACTCCACCACATATTTTTAGAAATTCCTCCGAAGATTTCTTCAGAAATTTCTCCATGGACTATTTCGGGAACTACATCTAGTTCTTGTACCGACATTTCGAACCCTCTAAGCAGAATACCCTCTTCGAATGAGTGTTATCAGTTTCGTACTTTTTAATCCAATTTAATTCAATTAATTCTATTTAATTCCGCCATACATAGGGCGGATTCTCCATAGATTTCGTAAGGAATTTCACGTAGAGTTTTTTCAAGAATTCCTTTTTGGATTTCTGAAAATAAAATCTACACGTATTCTTTTGGATATTTTTCATAGAATTCTGTAGGAATGTATTCAAAGATTATCAAAGTTTATCCATGTATTTTTGCAAAGATTTCTTCTTATAATCACAAACAATCCTCTAACGATTCGTTAAGTTTTTTTTAATATTCCTTTAGGAATTCCTTCCGAAACTCCTGAAAACTCCTTCAAGCTTTGTTTTGGAAGTTTTATTACGGATTCCTATCCAGATTCCTTAAAAATCTGCTTCAGGAATTCCTCCAAAAGTTTCCTAATTATTATTGCTGAACTTCAACCTCTGAAATACCTTCAAAGATTTCTTTCTTCCTAGAGTTGTCGCAAGAATTTCTCATATGGACTTAGGAGTTTCCCCCAATTTCAATGGGTTTTATACATATATTTTTTTAAATGAATTCTTCCAAAGATTGCTTGAGTTATTCGGTAAAATATACCTTCAGGAACTCCTCCAAGAATTTTTCTTTAGGGTTTCTTCAGGAACTTAGTCAAGCATTCTTTCAGGCATTTTATCAAAATAATTACAAGCATTCTTCAGGTATTTTCCATAATATACTTCAGGAATGTATCGGAAAATTGCACCATGAATTTATCCAAGTATTTTGGCATAGATTTGTTCATAAATTTCTTCAAAAATTTCACACAAAAACCTCTAATGATACGTTTAGTTTTTTTTCGTTTTTGAATATTCCTTCAGGAATTCCTCCAAAAATGCCTTCAAAAACTTCATAAAGTTTTGTTTTGGAAGTTTCTTCAAGGATTTTAACGCGGAATTCCTAAGTAGATTTCAGAAGTTCCTCCAAGAGTTTTCTTATAATGATTCCTCAAAGTTCACCTCTTAAATACTTTCAAAGATTCCGTAGGGAAGTTTTTTTATAGGTTTATTCCGGAATTCCTCATATAGTTGCTCCAGGAATTTCCTCATAGGAACCAAGATGTTTCCCCCATTAGAAAGGAGATTCACGAAGGATTCTTTTTTTGCAATCTTCCAAAAATTGCTTCAATATTTCGGTTAAGCACTTCTTCAGGAACACCTTCATGAATCCCTCTTAAGATTATCTTCAGCAATTTATTCAAGGATTCCTTCGGGAATTGCTCCGATGATTTCTTCAGGAATAGGAGTAAAGATTCCTGCAGACTTACTTTTAGTAACTCTTTTGAAAATTCCTCCAAAGATTCATTATGGAATGAATTTTTAGGATATTTTCAGATGAAGGAGTTATAACGTTGTTATTTTAGATGATTTTTTTAAAACAAAGGTTTTTATAAGATATGAACCATTGGTAGTTGTTGAAATCACAAAAAAACTCCATCTAATTATAAAAAGTGAAACAATCAAACATCAAACTTTGGTAGGACTTCTTCGGTTGTTCCTCTAGAGGCTCATTCAATAATACTTCTGAGATTTTTACATGAATTCTACTGGAAAACTCTTCAGGAATTCCTTCAGGGATTCTTTTAGAAGTTCTTGATTGGATTTCATCTCCAGAGATTTTTTAAGAATTATACAGATTTTTTCAGGAATTTTAGCAAGCGAATTCTTCATGAGTACTTCTATGGAACTTTCAGAAATTGTTTCAAAAGTTTCTTTTAAAATTCTACAGGGAAATTTTTTGAAATTTTCCGAAGCATTCTTCTTATAATTCCATTAGAAACTGCTTCAAGAATTCCTGCATTATTTCCCAAAAGTATTGATTTTTGGAATTTCTCCGGCGTACCAACAGAAATATTCCCTGGGATGCCTCCAGAGATTTCTGCAGGATTGATTGCAGTTATTTCTCCTGCGTTTTTTTTTAAGTTTTCCCAGAAATTGCCCAACAATTTTGGAAGAATTCTTGAAAAAAAAATCCTCACGGAATTGTTAAGGAAATCTCTAGAAGGAATCTCTTTAAAACACCTGGCGTTATCTTCGAAGATCCCTAGAAGAATTTCTTGAATTTTTCTAGAGGGATTCCCGGATAAATTTCTGAAGCAATTTCTGACGTTATCTCTGGTAGAATTCATGGTTGAATGCCTCGGAAAATACCTGAATACCCTTAAGGTGCAATTGGATGCATTTCCTCATTTTTGTTTGGTTCTCGATTTTTATTGAAAACCGAAGCAATATTTGCAAAATCGGATTTCATACATATTTAGAGGAAGGATCAAGGTATCTCCTGAGTTTTTGTCTTGGTGGAAAATGTTTTTCGTTTTATAAAAACCATTATTTTATGAATTTTGATTTAAAAATGGATTTTGTAAAAACGAAAACCGTTTTCCATTAGGAATAAATCTGTAGATATCTTGATCTTTCCTCTAAATGTGTACGAAAACTGATTTTGAAAATATTGGAAAATTAGGAAACGCATCTAGTTTTGACTTCTGAAAACAAAAATTATAAGAAGCTCTTGTAGGAGTTCTGAAAGTTATTCAAATGAAAAATTAATTGCATTTGTTATAGAACATCTGAATGAATTAGTGCATTCAGGAATACTTTGGAAATTTTTACATGGATTACACTGGAAATCTTCAGAAATTCCCACAGGAATTATTCTTTTAAAAAATCTTGCTTGGATTTCTTCTGAAATTTCTTCAAAAATGTCTTGACAGACTTGTTAAGAGCTGTAGAGTTTTTTTTCAGGAATTTAAGCAAGTGATTTCTTTATAAGTACTCCTATGGTATTTTGAGATATTCGTTTAAAATTTTCTTGAAAATATAATCTGCTCTTTTCTGGAAATTCTTGCAAAGACTCTTCTAATAATTCGTTGAGAAATTCCTTCAAGAATTCTTGCAGAATTTCCCACAAGAATTATTTTGTGATATTGCTCCTGCGCACCTACAGAAATAATTCCTGGAATTTCTTCAGAGATTTTACAGGATGAGTTTCAGATATTCATTCTTATATCAAAAGTTTTTTAAAAAATGCACGAAAATATTGGAAGAATTCTTGAAAGAATTCCTCAAGAAACTTTTAAGGAAATCTGTTGACGATTATCCGAAGGAATCTCTTCAAAACTCTTCCTGCTACCTTTAGAGATTCCTAGAAAAAAATCTTGAAAATTTTCTGAAGAGAGTCCTAGACAAAAATACCTGAAGCAATATCTGACGTTATCTCTGGAGGAATTTCTGGTTGAACATCTGAAGAAATTGCTTAAGATACCATCTCTTTTTTGAATAAAAAAAAAATAAATATGAAAAATTTTTGTGGGAACTCTGGAAGTAATTTCAAACAAATATTGTTTGCGAAGTTTCTTAAGGGTTTCCTGGAGAAACCCGAAGAGTATGTTCTGAAGGAATGTCTTGAAAAAATGTTAGCGGAAATGCCTGTAGATATATTAACGAGATTTTTAGCCCTAGGCTAGTTCATCTCGGACCCACGCTTTTCTTCCCTTCCGAAGGAAGAACTCACATTTTGTGAGTTTGTCGGGAATGGGATTCGATTCCAGGTCCTCGGCATGACAGTCAAGTGTTCTAACCATCACACCAGGTCCGCTCCACTCTATAAGTACTGGTATAATTCTCAAAAAAAACCTCAATAAATTTCTGAGGGATCCCTTAAGGATTTTCCTAAAAAGTGCTTGGAAGGCCTCTTACAGATGTCTCGGAAAGAATTCTCGGAAGAATTTCTTATAGAAGTTCTGAAGGAATTAGTGCACAAAAATCCCTGAAGTACTCGTAATACTCATAAAGGATTTTTTGAAAAAAAAAATGCTGTGATAAATGCCAACGAATACTTTTCACTATCACTTTTGAACTTTTAGTAGAACTTTTTCAATTGTAATTTTTTTTAGAGCACGATTCCAAAATAAGTACTTGATAATGCATGATCTATTTCGGTCATTGGTAACTTGTGCAAACTCGTGTGAGCTATCCATATTTCCCGTGAATCATCTCTTACTTATTATTACTAGCGAAAATAATTGACATTTGAACGACAACTGACCTACTATTGATAGTGCAAGATATTGTATTGTAATAATGTTATGTTCAGTTTCAAAATTATTAGATTGATTCTAGATATTTGGCGTTGATACCTCAACAATTTTGCTACATGTTATTCGTGCATCAAATTGATTAACTCTGTCAAACAATTATCCGAATTTTCGCAGAAATCTAGTATGTTGTCTACCCTTTGATAGTCAGGAAATCAATCAACAATTAACCCATGGCATCAAAAATTTACAATAAAACATGACAACCTCCCAAACCGTGTCATGGCGGCAAAACCATGACGAATAATTGGACAGCTGCTGCTCATGGGAACTGAACCGCACACACACATACACCGACGTCCGACACACGTCGAAGCCAAAATTCAATTTTAAAATACCCGAAACCATACTGCGTACAAAACTATTACGCTCGAATCAACCGGGTTGCTTTTTCCGGGCTCCGGCTCGCATTGTTCGCTGGCGAACCAATTATTAAAAGCCAAAAATTAACATAATTACACATGTTTACAAAATAAAACGAAAGTCGTGAACTTCTGTCAACGACCAAAATTTTTGAAGCACAATTTAATGCTGATTTCGAAACCGACGTTCAAAAAATTTGAAGTAGAACAGTTTTTGAGTT
Organism: Aedes albopictus; assembly: GCF_035046485.1. Lineage (NCBI taxonomy): Eukaryota > Metazoa > Arthropoda > Insecta > Diptera > Culicidae > Aedes > Aedes albopictus. The sequence continues at coordinate 20,017,189 of NC_085137.1, forward strand.
TTAGCTTAATATCTAGTTTTGCAACTTTTCAAAATATGTAATTTACTAAAATTCAAATATATTGCGTTTTGTTCAACCAATTTTAAATCTTTTTCCATAAATTAAAAGCTGAATACAATACCAGTCGATCATCTGAATACAGGTTTTGCGTCAGATTGATGAAATTCATGATATTGGCGAGTTTTCGGGACGATCTTCTTAAATTTTAGCAAAATTCTCAAAAAATTTTGAAGAAATGTATTTTTTTCAATAAGAAAAAAACAACTTAAAAATTCTTTCTCGACGTTTATTTGACATATCATATGTAGGCGAGTTACAGTAAAAATTTCAGATCAATCGGAGCATTGATTATGGAGAATGAGATGTTTGAAGTAAGCGACTTTGCTTGAAAATAGAACAAAAACCGATTTCAAATCATCAACCTTGTATGGAAAGTCGAAAAAATGTCCGCTCTACTGTATTTTTTTTCTTTCACGTTTTCGAACTCAGGGCATGATTCTACACCAAAAACGATCATCAGCTTACCGAGTTCAAAAATGCTGTAAACTAGTGTTATCGGCCGAATAAATTCCGTCTCATTTGCAGCCGAAAGACCAGCGCCGCCGCCGCCGGCTGGAGCTACTGTCTGTCAGTCATCGATCCGCGAGTTGTTTGATTGGTCGCGGGCAGATTGCAGCAGCAGCAGAAGCTTTTTCGGTATGGGTTGCAAATTTTGCTATCGAGGGCGGAACCCGAACCCCACTGCCTCTCGTGTGGTACCACAGTACCACAATCGCACAGGGCGGAAACCCGAGGGATGTTGATGTTATTGTTTATTTTATCGTGAAAAGGGGTTTTCCTGTTTCGTGACGCTTCCCCCCGTGGTGGGTCTGGATTCCCGCCCTGATTGGCCTGGGGAGGTATTCAATCTTGTTGATCAACACCGGACCACTTGTACCCGAGCGATTAACCGTCGAGTCCTACCGAGTCTGTGAATGAAGTGGTGGGGAAGAGGTGGACTTGTCGGTGAGGAAAGCATTCACAAATGCCGGGAAGGATCCATAGCTATAGGTACGCACGCGAGATCTCTTTTAGCTTCAGCAAACTCATTTGTTTGAAAAATTAATTTGCTGAAACTGATATTCATGCATGTTTGAATTATATGTGGGCCCCGGGGTGGCCCCATCCTCTCCAAGCTCCTGCATTCCACTATCTTTTCGCCTATGCAGTGGAAGCAACCTCAGCCCACCAGCTAGTCGATTGACTTTTCTATGGGAATCCAGTGTTCGCGTGCTGAGCTTACGTACGTCTTGTTTCCGTCGTCATGTACGGAGTGGGGAAGCAATGAAATCGAATCCAGATATAATTTAATGTAAATTAAAGAGTCAATTTTCATTAATTCTACATTGTTGCGATTCATTTAGCAAAGATTCTCACAGTTCTCGGGTAAAGATGATTTGCCATTGCTCTGTGCGGTCAATAGGCATGGTACACAAATTACGTAACGCTAAAATCGGCATTTTCAGACTCCCCCCCTCCCCCTTGTAACGCTTTTTGTATGAAAACCAAAAATATTTTGTATGGATCGTAACGCTAAGCTGGACTCCCCCCCTCCCCCTATAGCGTTACGTAATTTGTGTACGATGCCATATGTACTGTTATTCCGAGCAGGAGAAAATATCTAGAGAATAACTAACTCAGTTATGGAAAACCGAATACCTACAACCTGAATGAGGTATTAAGAGCCCTGCATAAGAGGTAAAATACCTAAAATAATAACTGGTGTGTATTCTGTGCATAACGCGTGAATAATGAAATCAGGTATGGCAATACAGGTCGGACTCGATTATCCGGAGTCGGGTTCTGGCGCTTGCCAAAATAATATCTCGTAAACGAAATGCTGTAAGAAGCTGAAATTTTGACTGATTACTAATCAAAATTGGGTTGACAAAATGTCAAAATTTCAGCTTGAAAGAGCATGCCGTTCCCTAGATATACATATGTTTGAGAAGCAACAGAACCCGACTCCGGATAATCGAGTCCGACCTGTACCTTAATAATAATCGGCGATTTTTCCATAATTGAATATTCCTCAACGCCAAACCAATAACTCGTTGAGGTATTTCAATACAGGGAGACAATACAGGGGATAGACAAAATGATCGGGACAGGCGAAATTTCCACTTTTCAAAAAATGTCCAATAAGCTGTAACTTTTTGATAAGTGCATCAAATATTCTGAAATTTTCACTGTAAGTTGATCAACTAGTTGTGTATTAGTGGACAAAATTTGGAAAAGATCGGGCTATTCTGCACGAAGTTATAAGCATTTTAGAAAAAAAGAATTATTCGATAGCCAACTTTGAGCTGTTATATCTCCGGATTCAATGAATCGAATGCAATGAAATTTTGTCCATTTATGACTCATATGATGAGCTCTGAAAGACGTTTGACACAACTTGAAGTTATTAACGAGAGAAAAAGTTATAGCGATTTCATTAATTTTATGATTTTTAGTAAATTGGTCTATTTTTAATATGCATCCCATTACTTTTTCAATGAATTGCCGCCTATGTTGTTACCATCTTTCAAAACATATCTGTATTCAAGAGAATCAGAGGGAATTCAAATTAACAATAATTAGCATCTTGATTTTTGAAACGATGTTGAAATTTAAGAAAATTTGGTATTTTATTAGAAAAATAATCTCGTTATAATTCTTCGTTATAATTTTCTTCCATGTTAAGAATTTTTAGTTATGTCAAAAGTTTTTCGAAGCTCATTATATAAGTCATAAATGGTCAAAATTTCATTGCATTCGGTTCATTAAATCCGGAGATATAGCAGCTCAAAGTTGGCTATCGGATAATTTTATCTTTATTTAGAATCTTTATAACTTCGTGCAGAATCGTTCGACCTTTTCCGAATTTTGTTCACTTATACACAAATAGTTGATCAACTTACAGTGAAAATTTGAGAATATTTGATGCACTTATCGAAAAGTTACAGCTATTTGAAATTTTTTGAGAAGGGAAAATTTTGCCTGTCCCGATCATTTTGTCTATCCCCTGTAAGTCAAAATAAAATTTGTATCAGCCTAATTCAACATTTTTTGGTTCACAAACATATTATTTACATAGTAAGTGGTCAACTTTTCGATTTTCAATCTTTGTTTTTTGATTAGCTAAAGCAATATACTTAGGTTTTTAGTTTGGTATAATCCGTTTTACAAATTAAACAAAGGTCCCGTGACAGTGAAGGAAGGTCGATATAAACCAAAACACATCAAGGTGTGCCTAACAACGAAATCGATTCATCTAGAGTTAGTTTCGGATCTGACCACCGAAGCTTTTCTTGTTGCTTTGGATCGATTTGTCAGCCGAAGTGGGATGGTGCGCAAAATGATGTCAGACAACGCGACGAATTTTGTTGGCGCATCTACCAGTTGCATATGATATTTCGTGATCAGACCGAGTCAGCAAAGATTAACGATTTCCTGCTCAAACGGGAGATGGAATGAAAATTCATTTCGCCAAGATCCCCAAATTTTGGGGGTCTATGGAAAGCAGGTGTCAAAGTAGTTAAATCCCACCTGCATCGAACCTTGGGTAACGCGGTTCTGCATTTCGAGGAGTTTGGAACCATTTTGGCTACCATCGAAGCTATTGTGAATTCCCGACCATTGTACGATTACACCTGCTCATCTGATGCTGGGAAGACCATTGGAACCATTGGTAAAGCCCTCGTACACCGAAATTCCGTTGAATCGCTTGTCCCAGCAAGTTCAACCACTACAAAAGTTTAATAATATAAGTAATTCAATGGCTTCCAGAAGTTTATTCGTAAGTTTTTGTGTATATTAGGCACCTGCAATGGAAAAATAGATCAAAATAACACTTTTGGCTTCAAAATTAACATCACTTTAACTTCAAAGTGTCTTACAAATCGCTCCCAGCTACTCCCTGCGCAGATATTTGGTTCAAACGCTCGTTTATGTATGCAGAATTGATTAAAGAAATTTGCAGCTGCCAAAACATTGGCGCTATAATAATATGTGTACAGGTGCTCTTCGATATAACGTACAAAAAAGTTTTCTCTTTGTACGTTATATCGAAGTGTACGTTATATCGAAGCAGAGAAAAATTTAATATTTTTTATGCTAGTATTGATGTATTCGACGTGTAATTAATCCTAAATAATGATTTCGGTGAAATTCACAAAACCGATAATGAAAAACTTGAGTTTTGACGAAAAAGTCATTTCGTTTTTTGTGCTTCGATATAACGTACATTTTGCTTCGATATAACGTACACTAAATTTTTCCCCAAATTGCGCTAATTCTTGGTAACAAGGCTAATGCTGCAACAAAACAATGATTTGAGTGATTTCGTAGTTTAACTGAGGGTTATTCGTGGGAAAAATAAAATTTTTCAATGTTGTACGTTATATCGAAGCAAAATGTACGTTATATCGAATTCGCTATATCGAGGGTACGCTATATCGAGGGTACGTTATATCGAAGAATACCTGTATAGCCAAATTGTATGAACAACAGCAATTATGTTAGGAATTCGTTCGAAGAAATCGACAAATAATTCTAAATGCCAATAATATGAAATTAAAACTAGCACCCTTGGGAAATTTTTACCACGTATTTTCAAATCTGGACCACTGTGGGTGGTGAGGTTAGCCGACGTGAAGACTCCAGCGGGCGTTTCCCGAAGCTCAATCCGGAAGCTGGCACCCCTTCCGATCAACGATAATAACGAGTTAGCTTTTGGAATGGCATTCCAACCGGCAGGAGCATGTATGCGCCCAACGCGTGCAAGCGAGAATGATTACGGGTCATCATCAGTTTTATTCAACGTTTGATACCCATACGGTGCAGACGTAAGTTTGGTTTCGCTCTCAAGCAGTCTTGTTAGAGATCACAGTCATTTGAATCTTTTCGTCGATATTCGGCCTCCTTTGTTTCCGACATTCGAAACACAAGCAATCAAACTACTGTACGAAACAAAAATGTCAAACAAACGCACTTCGTCACGATAGCCACTTCGGGAGACAGTTCAGCTTTTGTTGTTCCTGTCTTCTTCCATAATAAGAGCTATGTTGGCCATATGTGTGTCGTATTCAATACAACATGCAAGAATAAACTAATGAAGCATTAATAATCGGAATTGGTCGAAAATCTATGCGAAAAGCTATAATTAGACAAATGTCATCGTGTCAGACGATATCAATTTGGCCCCTTCTTATGTATATTGATCTTCGTTCTACCGTTCGTGTTGTGTGTAAGAGGTAACGGTAGCGTACGAATGTAATAAAACAAGCTGACACCCGACTGCGGCAACAAAATGAAGGTAGTGAAAAGTGTCGAATATTTACAAGACTGCTCTCAAGCAAAAGTCTTTTTTCCCGCGATTTTCCGTCCTCGAGACCTCTCTCCTGCACTTGTCCACCTTTTCGGTGTAGCAGACAAAGTTGAGGTGCTGCGTCAACCAGCAGCAAATCACCATCGTCCCAGAGCAGTCGCGCGACGACGGGTCACCCCCGCCTGCCGGCGGACCCTGTCTCGCAGCAAGCGGCGTCACAAGCAAACGGGCAGCAACCGAGTTGCTCCAAACGGCCACGTCAAGACGATTCCGACCAGAATGAGTTGAATGCCAGAATTCTGGCCAAAACAAGTTCTCCGCCCTGCCGGTGGACAGCATCCAAGCCCCCAAGACCAAAAAGGTCCCCCCGATCTTCGCCAACACGAAAGAGGTCGCCGCACTCAGAAATGAGCTGGCGAAAAAGCAAATCCACCCGCTCTTCAAGATTTGCAGCACCGGGACGAAGATTGTTTGTTGCACCACCAACGACTACCAGGAGGTTGGCAAATCTGGAGCTGGTTACCTTCCTCGACCAGCACAAGATCGACATCGGAGTCGTCATCAAAACCCGGCTCAACCCAGCAACCAACTTTTCGCTGCCCAACTACATCATGATCCGACTGGATCGCCAGCACTCCAGTGGCGGCGGGTACAATGTTCTTCCGCACCCACGCACGAGAGTCATCGAAGCCATCGGTGTCCAAATCAGTTCATGCACCCCGGCAATGCGTGGATAGCAACGGGACATCGGACCTATTCACGGAGGATCTGCAAGTAAGTAATAAACACGGTAGACAGCATCTCAGCCCCCAAGGCACGTGTGTCCTGTGCCACCCCGATGAACCCACGTTCATCTCTCCGGCGGGAATAACTTCGACGCTGGACGTTTTACTATCGGATCTGGCCCTATCGAAACCGACTACCCACCAGGACTTGAGCTCGGATCACCTCCCGGTGACATGCTTGGATGCGTACCAGCATCAATCCCACAGGCGATAAGATGGGACTACCACCGAGTCGACTGGGTGGCATTCAGCCGTCTGGTGGACTCCAAACTTCCGTATGGCCCGGAATTACCAACCGTCGAAGCCATCGAACGAAACCTGGACGTGTTCGAACAAGCCATCCGTACAGCCGAGGACACCTACATCCGCTGGGTACCGGTGACACGACGATTCGCACCCATTGACGACCAAACTCGCCAGATCATCCAACAACGAAACGCCGTCTGAAGGCAGTTCCAACGGACCGGATGCCAGTTGAAAAAGCAAGAACTTTTCCTCCTCAACAACCAGATTAAGAACCGGATGGACGAGATAAGAAACAACCAATTCTCGGAAGACATCAGACGGCTAAATGACCATTCCAAGCCCTTCTGGAAAGAAGCAAAAATTCTGAAGACCACAAGGCCACAAGCTGCCCCCCCCCCCCTCCATTGAAGGACGAGGTCGGTGGCCTCTTGGTCTCCCCGTCGGAGAAGGCTAACACCATTGCCTCCAAGCTGGTAGAAGCGCACAACCTCGGAGGCAACATGCCAAGCCTGCACGGACAAGCGGTCCGTAGAACCATCAACCAACTCGACGACAACGATGAAGCCCCTTTCGATGGACAAGACGAGGTCAGGTCGGCGATCAAGCGAACCAAAAATATGAAGGCCCTGGCAACGACGGACTATTCAACCTGGTTCTGAAGAAGCTCTCGGGTAAATCGTACCGCTTCCTGGCGGCGATCTTCACCAGGTGCTTTCAACTGAACCATTTCCCAACCAGGTGGAAGATGGGGAAAGTTATCCCCATTTTAGAACCTGGGAAGGGCCCAACATCTGTATCGAGTTACCGACCGATCACTTTGTTGTCGACAGTCAGCAAGGTGTTCGAGCGTCTGATCCTCCGACCTCAATGTGCCGGAGCAGTTTGGATTCCGAAGGGGGCACTCCACCGTCCGCCAGCTAGTGCGTGTGGAGAACATAATCCATTGGAACAAGGCCTTCTCGAAGAACACGGCCATGGTAGTGCTAGACGTTGAAAAGGCCTACGACAACGTCTGGCACGATGGCCTCATCCACAAACTGGACCAGGCGGAGTTCCCCAGCTACCTAACGAAGATGGTAAGATCATATATCAAATCGATCATTCCAATCACTAGCAAGTACACCGTCCGGAGTCCAAGCTGGCGTACCGCAAGGGAGCCTCCTCGGTTCGATCCTGTACAATCTGTACACCTCGGACATCCCGCAGCTCCCAGGTGACTGCTTCTTAACATAATAACAGTGCAATAGTGGCTAACGACCGCACCCCGCAGGACTATCGCTCCTGGCTGCAACGGGGATTCACTGCCTACGTATACCACCTGTCCAGCTGGAAGATCAAGGTGAACGAGGCCAAAACCCGAACTATCGTGTTTCGGCATCGACCTTCCCCGAAGCTTCTCCTTCCGCTGGAATGTTTCATCCGCCGGCAAATCGACTGGCTGCACGAGGTAAATTACTTGGGCGTCACGATGAACAAAAAGCGAATCTACCGTACCCACACCGACAAACTGCGTAACAAATGCAAGGATAAGAGATCTTCATTGCAGCGCAGACATCAAACCGGTCCGTATTATACAAAATTCCACCGCTAGGCGGTGCTAGAGTGCAAACAATTTTTTGATTTTACTTATCTCAGCGAAAATAAGCACAGTTTCTGCGTGGCGTGTCATCCCTGGTGTGGAGGGTAGGATAGCGGGTACAGTTGAAGGTAAGGTAAAGGATAGGGTAGAGCAGTGTTTCCCAAACTTTATGGAGGTATCGCTCCCTTGGAGCTGAAGAAATATGTTTTCGCCCATTTTGGGAATCACCGAAATAGAGGGTAGGGTAGACGGTTAGGAAAATGTTAAGGTAGAGGTTAGAGTGGAGGATAAGGAAGAGGGTAAGGATAGAGAGTATGGTGAAGAAATTAAATGAGTTGTGCTGAGATGAAATGAGATTTTCTTAAGGTTCCTTGTTACAAAAATAAAAGAAGAAATTATTACAGAAAGATTAACATATTTTAACACATAGAACCTTACAAATGCATTAATAAGAGACATCACAGATTGACACTGGACAACACTAAACACAAATGTGCCCAGTCATCCAGATGGATAACACCTTCCGATCACAGGATGACGAGGTTTCATTTATTGGTTTGAAACCATCAGTCATCCTAGAATTGTATTTTAGTTGGCAGTTTGCCTTTTAGTTCACAAGATTTGTTGCTGCGTTTATAGCTTGGTTTTGTCTAGAAAAACTGATCCTAATTGGGCATTCTGTTTGGAGTTCGATATTTGAGCTCAACAACTTGAAGTCCGTGGCAGGGAAAGGCTTACATCTCTAGTACTTGACCGCTGCCCGAAATGGCCTGAAAGTTGGAAATCAAAGTGGGATTGCTTTTCATGGGCCTCTTTTTTACAGAACCCTATAAATGTGCATTCAAATTATGGGAATATATACAAGTTAAAATGAAACATACATCACAAAGAACGCACAAATAATAAACTTTAAACACATTAAACAATTATTATACCCGTAACATCCTACAGGATTTTTTTGAAAGGTTCTTCAAGACGTTCCTCTCGCGACGCTTCCTAGGATCCCATATAATTCAAAAGGAATTCTTTTCAATTCTAGTCAACATTCCTTCCGGGATTTCCTGCTGGGATCCCTATAGAGGTTCCTGCTGGGATTCTTCTTGAAATGAATATAAAAGAATACATTTCTGCCGAAATTTCTTCGGGCAATCCTGGAGAGATTGTTTTAGGTACCGTCGTGCGGGGCTACTTTTGAAATGTGTGGCTACTTTGGACACTTTTGAATATGTTTTTTTTTAATTCAAAATATGGTTCAAATCTGTTTGATGTCTTCGGTCGGGACTATTATGAAGCAATATTTTCCCCTTCATTTGGTTGAAATTGTTTTTCAAATAAACTCTTTATTGCTTGTCAGGACGCGAAAAAACATCGAATAAATCAAAAATATATATATAACGTATCAGAACATTTGCTCTGTATGCATTGTTTCTACAGTCCATTAATTTCAGAGGGTTGGTCAATTCATTCAAAATGTATCAACGTAGTATGTACAATCGAATATTTGTATCGTTATACATTATAAATGACCTTTTCGCCTAAATAAAGGATTGATGATCCCTTTTTTGAGGCTGTCTATAATACAATATCACACTGCTCATAAAACCAAAGATAGCACAGAACTATTCTAAAACGCATATATTTATTGAAATCATGTACGATATAGTATGCTACAGTATTGGTACAATCATTGGCGGAGCCAGCATTTTCTTTTTTCTTACTCACTCTCCTAAACATACACGAAAAAGAGCGGGATGAAAGAGGAGGCAAACTGCCCCTTCTTCTATCTTTCTCTTTCTCGTGCATGTTTAGGAGAGTGAGTAAGAGAAAAGAAAATGCTGGCTCCGCCAATGGGTACAATGTAGTTTTCAAAATAGCCCTGGAATTTTAAATGCAGTTTTGTTATGGTTAAGAATGTCCAAAGCAGCCCCCATCCAGTTCTATATGAGATGTGTCCGATTGGTGTATGAACAACTTTTTTGTTTATTGATGGATTTAGCTCAAATTTCGCATACATCCTACATACATACTCACGAATATTGCGTGTAAAAATTGTGGAAATCAACTCACTACTCTGGGTGTTATAATGTCAGAAAGTTGAATAACCATGAAAAAGTGTAAAAAGAAGCCCCGCACGACGGTATTGGTGCTGGTATTCCTGAAGGGATTCTTTCAAAAATTGTTCTCGACTCCCGAGTTTTTTCTTGGATTTTGTCATTAGTTCCTTCCGGGATGATTTATTCAGTGATCCCTGCTCAGCTTCTAACCAGGAATTCTGTAGTGATTCCTCTAAGGATTCCGCCAGGTATTCTCTACGGGATTTCTTCAGGATTTACTTCTGGAATTTCTGCCAGGTTTGGTTTAGAAAATCTTGGAGTGTGCTTTCAGGTATACTAGCTGACATTGATTTAGGGATTCCTAGGGATTACTTCACGGAATCTTCCTGGTGGTCTAACTAAGATTCCTGCTAAGATATATTCAGAGAATCCTAGTGGGTTTTTGGTATACACGTAGAGCTGGTATTCATTGAAGAAATCTTCTCTGGATTTTTTTCAGAGATTCATTTTGGGAGTCCTCCCCGAATTTCTCTAGAAATTCCTCCCGATATTTCTTCTGCTGTTCAGCTGAGATTCTGAGATTTTTTTTTATAGCTTGTTTTTGAACTGAGATAGAAGCAAGTGAGTATAACTCTTGCAATTATGCAATCCTAACACAAACCGAATCGGCATTTCTTCAGGGAATATTGAATTCCTTTGAGTTCCTTCTATGATCCCCTGTGGAATTTAGTAAAGGATTCTTTTAGAGGTTCCTGCTAGGATTTCTTCAGGGGTTCCTCCTGGTCAGTGAATCAAAATTCAACCATCGCGCAACAATAATGACAATGTCGCAACCTGAATTTGTTGTCCCAACCTGAATAGGTTTGTCCCAACTTGAAAAGAATGGGATAAAGATCATGCAGCAGGAGTTAAGAGATTTTTAAGCCTTGCATTGAGATTTTCGAGCGGTAACTTCGAGTCGGTAAACACTGCAACGTTGCTGAAGATGTATCATCCAAAAGTTTCGATTTTGAGTTGGTAATAATTGATTTTTCACGAGTTGAAAAGTACGCAACAAATTCAGCTTCCGTTTTGCCTGCAACAAAAATTTTCGGGATCATGTCATTATCTGTTACCAATTGGGATAAAGAGTAATCGCTGCGCCTTCTTTATTGCTTGTTGTTTGCCTCTTTTGTCTGACAATTCTCTTCACTGCTCCTGGTATTTCTTCAAAGATTACTGTGAGGTCTCTTCAAAAAGGTTTCAAGGGGTTTCATGGATTCCAGAGGGTTTTAGAGCAGTTAATTCCATGCGATTTCAGGAAGTGTCAGATAAGTTTCAGAGAGATTCAGAGGAAATAATAGGAATTTAAGTGTGTTTCAAAGGTTTTCCGGGGTGGTTTATGAATATTCCTTAACCTCCTTGAGAGCACCCTGCAATCTCCGGAAACCACTTACAAATCCACCTGAAACCTCCTGAAATCTCTCGATACGCCTTGAAATGCCTTAAAACCCCTCTGAAACGTCTTGAAACCTCTTGAAATTATCGTGGTGTTTTCTGAAATTTGAATGAAAATCATCTGGCATTCCTGCACTCCAACAAAGAATAAGACAAACCATCATCTAAAGTTGTAGGCACAACCGAAACAAAACAAAAAAATCCAGACCACAAATATCACACCGCCGAAATCATCGTCAGCCGAAAGAACGCGCCTCGGCAAAAGATCTCAGCTCTGGCACAGATCCTTGAGAAACACGTAGAAGAGGTATCGATGAAATGAACTGCATACTTTTCAGTCAGTGTCGGCGGCGGCGACGGTGGCGCGGTGTTATTTCCTCTTCGTTATCTCGATGACGTTTTCGTGAATTTCGGTGCACCTCCACAACCCTTGGGGGACCGTTCATGAACTACGAAGATTTTTGAGGAAAATTGGAGAATGATCAGAGTCTACGTTCCGATCTAATTCCAATTTTAATTGTTATTGATAAAAATCGGTTAGTCTCTGTGAGATTATTTGTCTACGTAGCTTATGAGCAACCCTCTTAGGAAGCGTAGAAGATTCTTCTTGTTCACATTCATTCATATATGCATATCTGGCTGGTGGTGTGCCTTTTCGTATAATTTTGCATAAATGTCCAGAAGGAGCCCCATCACCATCGCCCCACCACCGGAGGAATCGAACGAGAGAACATCAGAGAAACGAACGGAAAAACGTGGCAAACTAGCTTCCTCTCGAGTTGCTCAGCCCGTGATGGTACTCGTGCTGCTCCTGCTGCTGTTGTTGTTTTGAAGAATTGCAAAATAGCCCGGCTTTTCGAGACTGATCCTTCCGAGCCGAGAAAGGGTTCACACCATATGAATGCTGCTGTGCGGAGAGACGTTTTATCGTCATCCTTCTCGGTAGTAGGTACCTACCGATCCCTCGGCTTTCTCGAGAACCAACAACAACGAGATGAGAACTGAGCCACAGTGAATGGGATGATAAATATTTCACAATCCGAAGGTGTATAAATTTAACCGGAATATTAAGTAGGTTATTCAGATGTATGCGCATAAATAATATCCCACTTTGGTTCGTTGGTGTGCCTTTTGTTTGATTCCATCTGCGTGGATGCATTTTGCTGCTCAGAGTTCCTATTAGAAGAGCTTCTGTTGGCAATGAGCTGTGGAGCCACACCGCCCGCCGCCGTCTATTCTAGCTAGGCAGTCTGGTAGTCATTAATCAACGCCCACAGTAATTAGAAGGCAACCGGAATCAGATGGGTACTGTCCCGTTAGACCGAATTTTGTGGGGGTGAAGGTCATACGGCTGATGCGGGTTGTTTGAATACGTTTGAATACGAGAATTATGTCTTTTTCAGGGTTAGGGTTAATATTACTATAAAGTTTTTTTTACGCACCTTGATGATGACGCTATTCTATTCCGAAACGTTGGGATACTTGAGAAACTCGTCAGAAAAAAATCTTGGCAAGAATAATGCACATTTGATACTCAAACATCGGCTGATTTTCTGAAGCAAGTCATGTTTTTATCACAAATAAAATCTTCAAAGGGAGTTCTTAAAAAAAGTATGGATGCAACTAGAAAATTTTAAAAATTGAAACAGGATTCAGTATTACTTGAAAACAAAGTGCATACATTTGGCATCCCTGGGAAACATCGTCTTCACGTCGTTTCTTTCCATCTTACTACTATGCATTGAAACGAAAAGAATCCCAGGGATATCGTTAGCTGGATGGTGCGACACGAGTAGGAATGGTTCACCACTGCGGTAAGCCTCCCGCTCATCAGAGCTCATTTCAAGCACCTCGCTTTGACAAATTTTTTTGTCTCCAGCTTATGCCCCAGCTAAGTGGCAAATCCGATCAACACGGCACGGTCAACGAAACGACATCCTGAGTCTTTTGATGGAGCTAAATGAGCAATCATTGTTGCTTACGAGTGGACTGTGGAGGCGTGAGATATTTGAGTCGAAATAGAAACATTTGATGATGTATCTTTTCCGGGCAACGAGACTAATTGACCGCACTGTCTTCTCCAGTAAGAGCGGCAATCAACCCGCCAAGAACACATCAATCTTGCTTTTATCAACAATAACTCCTTACCTTCAACAGAAGTGTCATTCCGGAGCCGACAAATGACCATCTCAAGAACAAATTAGCTCGAGTGCCCACTACCAAAAAAAAAAAAACACAGTCGGAATCTCCACCTCTCATCGCGCAGCATTCCACTTGTCGGGACTCGTGTGAGACCGCATGTTATCTCTCTTCCCATCCGAGCTGATCCGGCCAGCTTATTTTGCTTTTATAAACTGCCTTCTCACGTCTTTGTCTGCCCTGACTTCGTCCCCCTTTCCCTCCAATACCAATCATTTCACGATCTCCCACCAATCCAAACCAACCAACCATCCTACCAACCAGCCCAGTCCCAGCCGATTCCGATTCTGATTCTGACGCCCCGGGAAAGTAGCTGTATCAACTTCAAGCAGAACTTCGTCGAAAGACACGAAAATGAAAACGCGCGGGTTGACACATTTAAGTCAACTTGTTAAGCTGATGTAAGACACATACTTAACAACGGACGACAAACAAGAGGGAACCCCGCGGCCGCGTGTCTTTACCTCTTTCGCGCACGCCTCCCCGCACTTATCCCCGTGGGCTACTCTCATTGAGATGCAATGGCGTGAACAGGGAGGGCTTAGGGGGAGAGGGTGTCCAAATCTGTAATATTGGAACTATTTCAGAAAAAAATAATATGATAGTGATTCTTTCACAACATCTGGATTTCTCCAGAAATTTATAAAAGGATTAGGTACACCAGAAATTCCACTACGGACTATTTGAAAAATATATCTATATGAGTTTTTTTCAGAAGTTTTCTCCAGAGATTTTTTGAGTTCCATACAGAAATTCATTTAGATATTTTATTAGATACTTTTTCTCAAATTTCACAGAGTCTTGCATAGATTGCTTCAGAAATTCCCTCATGAGTTTCTTTAAACATTGTTTAGTTATTACTTCAGTCTTTTTTCGAAGGATTCATTTAGAACGTTAATCTTGGATATTAAAAAAAAAATCCTCAAAAGAATCCTGTAAAAATCCTCCAGAAATCTGTACAGTTTTTCCTTCAGGAAGTCTGCACAGGAATTATCAAGAAATTCAGCCTGAAATTCCTTTAATTGTTTTTTTAGCATTCTTCCAGAGATACCTTTAGAAGATTGATCCGGAAGTGATTTAAGGATTTTCTTTATAAAACATTCCTTGAGTTCCTCTCGAAATTTTCTTCATGAATTTCTTAGGATTTTCAAAAAAATCCTTCAGGAGTTCTGTTAGGCTGCAGATCTCGCCGAACTGGAACGCACCAATCTGCTCGTATCGACGGTGGTCGGAGTGGATGCACGAAAACATGGTCTTCGAGTCGGACCACATAGAACGTCGCTTCGTACACGTAGCCTTCGCCGATATTGTCAGCGATAATGCAGCGGGCTTTGTCACCGACCTCTGGATCCTTCCTCAGGCGCTTCTCCAACGTCGGCCTCTTCATCGCCATAGGGTAGCTGTCGGTAGCTTAGGAGTCATCTTTCTTCCCAAGCAGACCTGCCCCGATACGGTCGCTGATCCTCCTCGTCGACTTCTTCAGCATCTCATTCGCTCTTCTGTCTTCTTCCGGCTACGGAAGCAAGGCAATGGAAATGCCGGACTCCTCCGGTGCGGCGTGTAGGAGATTTTCAGGGGATCGTGTGATATCTGATGTACGACCGTTCCGTTGATCATGTTTCCCGGTCCCGTCGGTCCGCATACGGCTCCTCCGGTCGACCAATTCGCGTAAAGATGTACAGGGGATAGACAAAATGATCGGGACAGGCAAAATTTTCACTTTTCAAAAAATGTTCAATTAGCTGTAACTTTTCGAAAAGTGCATCAAATATTCTCAAATTTTTACTGTAAGTTCATCAACTAGTTGTGTATCAGTGGACAAAATTTGGAAAAGATCTTCACGAAGTTATAACGAATTTTGAAAATGGTAAAATTATCCGATAGCCAACTTTGAGTTGTTATATCTCCGGATTCAATTACCAGAATGTAATGAAATTTTGTCCATTAATGACTTATATAATGAGCTATGAAAAACCATTGACTTAACTTAATATTCTTAACACGGAAGAAAATTATAACGATTAGATTATTTTTCTAATAAAACACCAAATTATCCAAAACATCAACATCGTTTCAAAATTCAAGATGCAAATTATAGTTCATTTAGTTTCCCTCCAATTGACTTATATATAAATGCGTTTTAAAGGAAAGTAACAACATAGCCGCCAATAAATTGAAAAAGTAATGGAATGCATATGAAAAATAGACCAAATTACTAAAAAATCGTGAAAAAAATAAAATTGCTATAACTTTTTCGCTTGTTAAAAATTTTAGTTAAGTCAAATGTTTTCCAGAGTTCATTATATAAGTCATGAATGGTCAAAATTTCATTGCAATCGGTTCATTGAATCCGGAGGTATAACAGCTCAAAGTTGGCTATCGGATAGTTTCATCTTTTTCAAAAATCTTTATAACTTCGTGAAGAATTGTCCGATCTTTACCAAATTTTGTCCACTGATACACAACTAGTTGAAGAACTTACAGTAAAAATTTGAGAATATTCGATGCACTTTTCAAAAAGTTACAGCTAGTTGAACATTCTTTGGAGAGTGAAAATTTTGCCTGTCCCGATCATTTTGTCTATCCCCTGTATATCCTTCAAGCCGAACATAATTTGCTGGTGATCGGTTGACCTAATGCATATTTCCTCACCACACCGCTGTGTGAGCACTCTTGATCTGGAAGCGTTGCATGGATCCTGAAGCTGAAATGAACAGACTCTTGTTTTGCGAATCTTTCTCCTTTCTGGAAACTCCGGCAGTCCAAGTCACGCGCAGTGCACTGCAGTGGTTGTGTTACGCCTCGAAGTCCTAGTCGATTCACCAGTGCCTTTTCGCTCAGCGTATACGACGATCTTTCGTCAAGGAACGTGATGTTCTTCACGGAATATTTGCCGCAGTGCAGAGTGACGGGCGTCATCCGGAAGATCACGGTTGGCTTTGGCTGCACAGCGTACGCTTCCGAAACTTCTTGCAATTCCGGCAGCGCTTCCTCTCCCTCTTCAAGAGGGCCTCTTGAGTGGACTTGGGAGTGGACGGGGTGTTCCTTCTCCTTAGGGGGGGATTTCGGCAAAAGTGGTCTGCTCTTTACCGCCTCCAGGGCCTCTTCTTTCAGGCACTTCAGTAGCCGTGCCAAATTCTCCACGTCGGAAAAGCCGCATGTCGGCCATTCTTCCAACCTGCCAGAAAACGTTGGCAACTTTCTGTATAGGAACTGCCGAGCGAATATCTGCGAGTTCGTCGGTTCTCACTGTCGCCCATCCTTGCTTTTTCCGTTTTTTTACGAGACTTCGCTTCCTTTCTCTCTTCTTCGGAATTTTCCAAACTTTCTTCGTTGCTTCCTTCCTCCTCTGCGGAGCTCTCCCTTTTCCTCGCTGGAACTTCCTTCTTCTTCGCAGCTTTCCACTTCTTCAACGGACTCTGCTTCGTCTTTTTCTTCTCCGAAACTTGCGCTATCCGACTCAAACTCAACAACTTTCACTAGTTTCTTCAATTTCTTGGTTGTCTTCCTTCACCTTCTTGGGTTTGGGAACCCCTGGTCGTCCGAGTGGTGTCGAATCTCCGCCGCGCCCGTTCTAGAAACTCTCTGGCAGACTCGATGGACCTCCAATCGGCTTCAGTGTCAGTTTGCGAGAAACTTTCGGAGTTGAGTGTTTGTGGTACGCTCCTATCGGATCGTCGAATTCCACCACCGTTCCTTCAGCTGTTTCAGGCTTTTCATTCCTTGACTTTTTCTTCTCGAGTCCTTTCCTCGGCTTCGTCTGCTCCGATTCCGTCATCTTTCTTGTTCCGCTTTTCGAGCTTCCCACTTTATCGCCTCCGACTGCTTCCTCTAGATCCTTTCCGCCATTGGCCGTTTCCGTATTTAGCTTCTGCTTCAACTGCTACAGCTTTTTTTCCATCTCCGTCCACATTTGCTCGAGTTTCCTCCGATGGGCTTCTTCTTCGGCGATCTTCTTCTCCATCTGCGCCTGCTCAAACTCGAGTTCCATCTTCCGCTCTATCTCCAGCTGCAGGCGTATTTCAAACAGCTACTGCTTCATCTCCAGACGTTTCCGCAGCAAAATCCTTATACTTCTTACTTCCTCGCTTCTGTTTAGCTCTCTCCGATTCGAGCTCTTTTAGCCCCTCTCGTACTGCAGCAGGAACTACACCCTCCTATTGCACTTCTGACAGCACCAAGAAACGTCCTTGACATATGCTGTGACGCCAATACAACCAAAAATAGACCACCGCTGTCAGTGGTCACAAAATACCATTTGAGACTCCTCATTATCTATACGATCACAAGCTGCGCAATTGAAACCTGTGCTGTCAGGACTTTGAATTTCGGGATTTGGTCGGAACGAGGGATCTTTACAGAAACTTATATAGACGTGTCTCAATGAATTCCTTCTGGAATAATTCCACAGAATGCTCCGGGAATATTTTCAGAAGTCTTTCAAGAATTTCCAGTGAATCAAAATTCAGCCATCGCGCAACAATAATGACAATGTCGCAACCTGTATTTGTTGCGACAAGCCACCCAATGCGACATAAGTTTATCCCAACTTGAAAATAACAGGATACACATCGTACACCACGAGTTTGGCGATTTTTGAGCCTTGCATTGCGATTTTCGAACGGTAACAACGAGTCGGTAAACTCTGTAACTCTGCTGAAGATCTATCATCAAACAGTTTTGACTTTGGGTTAGTAATAATTGATCATTCACGAGTTGAAAAGTACCCCAGCAGAGGAAAAAAGCTCAATAATAGCATATTTTGATATGGAGAACAAAAAGTGATATTTGTTTGTTTGAGATAAGAGGTAAAAGTACTGACAATAATATCTCAATCTGACTCCTGGAACATCATCATCATAGCACATTTAGCTCTTGGTAAGATCTAACCAATAACAGTGAGCTATTTGATTGATCGTCAAATATCATATTTTGCTATTTTAGTTAGATGGTTCAAGAACAAGTTTTTGCTATTATTTTCAGTACTTTTACTTCTTATCTCAAACAAACCAATATCACATTTTGATCGTCAGTACTTGAACTCTGCTCGGGACGCAACAAATTCAGCTTCCGTTTTGTCTGCAACAAAAATTTTCGAGATCATATCGGTTACACAGCGCAACACTTTTTTGTGTCAAGGGCAAACTTATGTGTCTCCGAAAGATTTTGGGCCGCTGAATCCGAATCCGGGCTCAGATTTGCTCCAACACGTCACAATTATGAGCAATACCTCAATTTATAGGGCAAAATGTGCGATTTTGGGCTTTTTTGACTGCAAGCCATTAAGCAAGGAAATATTTTTTTTTAAGCAATCAAAAGGTTAATTGGTCAATTAACATCAAAATTAACGACTCATGCAAAATATGTATAATACACGGTTCGTGGCTGCCGTTCTCCATCCTCAAGTCAAGCCACGCTCCACCTGATCCACCCACCGTGCTCTCTGCGCTCCATGCCTTCTTGTGCCAACCGGATCTGTCGCGAACACCAACATTGCAGGGTTGTTGTCCGGCATTCTTGCAACATGCCCTGCCCATCGTATCCTTCCGGCTTTGGTCATCTTCTGGACACTGGATTCGCTGTAAAGTGCAGCGAGCTCGTGGTTCAACCTTCTCTACCACACACCGTTCTTCTGCACACCGTCAAAGATCGTCCTTAGCACGCGTCGCTCGAAAACTCCCAAGTGCTTGCAGGTGCTCCTCGAGCTTGGTCCATGTCTCGTGTCCGTAGGCCCACCGGTCTTATTAGCGTTTTGTACATGGTGCTTTTGGTGCGTGGGTGAATCTCTTCATCGATGTTCGTCACAAGATTTCCTTCGCTCTACGATGGTTGCACTACTGGCTATTGGCAACCGACCGATCTAATAGGTGTAGATACCGTAACCTTTATCCATATCTGTCCTACGCCTATGGAAATATGGGTCCTCTCCTGGCGTCGCCAAACTCGTTGCTAAAAAATCCAAGCGCCGACACCAAAGAACTGTCTTGCCCTACCGACTACCTTCAGAAAAACAGTGGCCTCAGACAATTGTCTTAGAAGAACAAGAAGTTTCGCCAACTTTTCTAACACCACACCAAGGAGATGCTGCTACCTAACTGCCTACCACACCAACCAACCGCTGGCTGCTGGCTGGGCTGATGATTGTCGTCGGGGAAGTAAAACAACAAGACAGGAGACAACACGTAAAAATTTTCGACATCGACAACGATGAAGACAACCGAGACGCTTGCTGTTGGCTGCTGCTCTCCAGTCCTGTCGTCCCCAGGGGCCTGCTTTAACAACCGAACAAATCGTGGAGGTGCAAAAAAAAGTATAAGAACCGACCTAACAAGAGACCGGATTCGCGCACGGACCGTCTTTCGGTTGGTCGGTCCGTAGAAGTGTGAGCAGCACGGAAATGGGAATAGATAAGGCCTATGCCTCCTCGCTGCCTAAGTCGAGCCGAGTTCTTTCTGCAGTCAGGAGGTAGGTACCGATTCGACTACCTACTGCAAAGCAGCGAGAAAAAGATGAAAGGGGGAACCTCGAGTTATGCGCCTCAACTTGGCGAGTTCTTCGAACGGCTTTGACTGCTCTTCAGCGTCGAACGGTGGAGAAAGAGGAGGAGGAGCCGGAGGGGATGGAGCTCGCTGTTGGAATGCTGGTGTGTAGCCGTAATAAATCACACCAGACTCAATTGAATGCATGCGCCATTATTGGTGGGACTAATGTGCGGCCCGAAATGCCATGTTCGCACCGATATATTAGGCCGAAATGGGGCCTCTTTGTGTGATGCTGTTGGTGGACGAATTGTTTTCCTGCTGGAACGAAGGATTAAGTGGTATTCATGGGAAGCATAGGGAATTGAATTAAATTGTGTAGAGGAACATTTTTAGGCTTAGCGGTAAAGAATAATGTGAATACGGCATGTTCAATTCTGCAACAATCCTTTTTTCTTTTAATAGATTATCCAAATTGTTTTCTATGTAGAACTAAACAATTACACAAAAATAAATTTTGAGGACTACATGCGCATTTTACATTCTGCAAACTTCATTTCAAATCATCTGATAGCATTTCGTCTTAAATTGTACCCAGGATTTCTATCAGCGAGTCAAACAAAGATCGTCAAAAAAACTATTAGCTTTACTTGTTTTCTTTCTGAAAATTATAGGGACGATAAGTTTGGCACTGTTGTCTTTCCGGTTCAGCTAGATTGAGGAGGTACGCCTCGAGCGTCTGTTCACTAAGGAGGTGCGGCTCAAACAGCGTCTGTTATGGCATCTAGCGGCTGAGTATGAAATGCTCCTCCACCGGAAGCTATACGTATCAGGTATCAGAAGGCCGGCTCCAGAGGCACGTTATCCTCCATTTGGGACATTTGTGCCATCGCCAAAATAATAGCCTATTTCATCATCTACCTGAGGAAAAAGGAAGGAAATAAGGATAAGGATGGGGATAAGGAGAGGTAGGGAAATAGGAAAAGTACCCTGGAAGAGGATACTAACGCATAAGAGTACCACAATGGGTTCAAACAGCGCCCTGAAAATGGCACTGTAATAACGCATAAAGCGAAAGAGAGCCTATAGCTCTTTACCACAGCGGGTTAAAAACAACAGAATATCCTGAATATTCAGGTCTCTGAAGTCGGTTTTACTTAATAAGTGTTTAATACCGAATACTCGGAAACGCAGTTGCGCAAAAACTGGACAGTTACATATCAAATGATACGAAATTCCATAATCGGATTCACAGCTATCACATGCAAATGAATCAGCTTGCTGAATATTCGCCATGTGATAGCTGAGTCGGCAGTGGCCAGTCAATGCTTTGACCAGAATGCTGCAATTCTGCTTTGACAGATTTGTAAGATACTTCGCCACCCTTGGAGATAACCCAGTACAATACAATTTGGTTTGACGACATGACTCCAAACTGTTCCAGTATTGTCTGTGTTGAGTAGCAGCCCAGGTGTGAATCTGAAGCTTTACACAACACTTCGATATCGGAATAGCTGGCTCAGGGCCAATGAAGTCATGTGATGCTCCAGTACGAGCTAACCCATCAGCCAATTCATTTCCAGCGATGGAAGAATGGCCAGGTACCCATACAAGGTGAACAGCGTTTGCTGAATTCAGATCCTCGATTTGAGTTCGACAAGCGATAGCTATCTTCGACCTGGAGTTGACCGAAGCAAGTGCTTTAATAGCAGCCTGGCTATCTGAACAGAATTATATTACTTTGCCCATTACGTGCTGCTGAAGTGCTGATTGCTCTCCGCACATAAGAGCAAAAATTTCGGCCTGAAAAACGGTGCAGTCTACCAAGTGAGTAAGACTGATACAGCCTTAGCTCACGAGAATAAACACCAGCACCTGCTCGACCTTCGAGAAGGGAGCCATCAGTGTAACCTACGATGCCGTTTGAAATACTTCTTTCCAGATATCCATACTCTTCCCGGGAAGGGAATTTCGTGGAAAATGTCCTATATGGAAAATTACAAGCAATTGTAAGATCACTTGGAGCAAGGACAATTTTGTCCCAATTCACCAAAAGTGGAAACAACAAGGTGTGTTTATGTGCGGTTCACAGGAGTTTCCTCTAGTAGACCGAGTACCCGTAGACGGTAAGTGCATGAAAGTGCTTCTTTTTTGAGATGAATGTGTAGTGGGGCAACGTCAAAGAGAACTTCCGAGCGCTGCCGTGGGAGTTGAAGAGAATGCTTCAGACATCGCCATCAAGCACATTCTTTTCAGATGGCCTAACTTTGATTGGATCGTTCTCATTTCGCCCTTTTCCATCCATAGGCCAATTTTGGCCGAACAACAGTTGTGTAGATCCATTTGATATACTTGGGTTTAAGACCCCAGGTTGTACCAAAGGTTCGCCGGCATTGCCCGAAGGCCATACAAGCTTTCTTGATTCTGAACTCAATGTGAGGTGTCCAGGAAAGCTTGGAATCAAGAATGACTCCAACGTACTTTACCTGTTCGGTCACATCGATTTCAGAATCAAAGAGACGCAAAGGTCGAACGCCATTACGGTTTCGTTCCGTAAAAAGAACAATAGATGTTTTACCCGGATTAACCGAAAGGTCATATTGGCGACAACAACCCTCAACTACCACAGGGCGCTTTGCATCAGTTTGAAAAGGGTTGTGATACACATACCAACTAACAATGCTAGGTAGTCGTCGGCAAAACCATAAGTAGGAAAACCGCTATTATTGAGTTGCCTCAATAGCGTATCTGCTACGAGATTCCACAAAAGCGGTGATAAGACTCCCCCTTGGGGCATCCACAAACACTCAATTTCCTAATGCCTGCTAGACGCAATATCGAGAAGAGGTATCGGTTTTTGAGCATTTGATGAATCCAATTGGAAATCATTGGAGATATGCCATGACTCCGTGCGGCTTCCAATATGGCATCGAAAGGCACATTGTCAAAGACACCCTCGATATCTAAGAAAACACCCAAACAAGATTGCTTTTGAGCGAATGCTTTCTCGGTATCGTAAACAACCTTGTGTAAAAGAGTCATAGTGGGCTTACCAGATTAGTAGGCATGTTGGTTCACATGAAGAGGCACGTTGGTCAGATGAACATCACGGATGTGATGATCCACAATGCGTTCTAAGCATTTCAGAAGAAAAGAGGTCAAACTGATAGGTCTGAAACTCTTTGCTTCTTCATTCGACGCACGACCCACTTTTGGAATAAACTTCACAGTAATATCACGCCGGGATTTGGAAATATACCCTGTAGCAAAACTGCAAACAAGTATTTTTTTCAAAACATGTTTGAAGTGGTCAAATCCCTTCTGAAGCAAAATAGGATAAATCCCATCTGCCCCAGGAGATTTGATAGGAGCAAAGCTATTGCAATTGAAATGCTCCTCCACCGGAAGCTATACCTAAGGTGGCAGCCCCACCACGGTGGATAGGGGACCTTAGGCCAATAACCTACTGTTTCCGTTACCCAAAAAACCGTTACAGAAATCGAAAATGAAAGATTGCGAATTGATTCAACGGCAACGACTTTTAGCGCGAAACAACGGACAAGAATTGGAACTTGGAATGTATTAACCCTAGCCCAGCAAGGTAAACTGGCACAACTAGCCAATGAGGCATGCCGCATGAAGCTTGAGACATGGCGTTCGACCATCATCTCCTAATCGGCGAGATCCGACTGCGCATTGCTTGGATCCATCGACAGGAGGAGAAAATCGGGCGCCGGTTCATTACACGCCGACTGGAAGACGCTGCGGTAAAAACGTCCTTCGTCGAGGAGCTAAAGAACCGTGCTGCGGATATTCCAAAAGGTGGAAGCGTAGAAGATCAATGGAGCGCCATCAAGAACGTCTTCATCGCCACCGGCGAGAATAATTTGGGTGAGCTACGCACCCGGAGAAAGCAGTGGATCACAGATGATACCTGGAGGAAGATAGAAGGAACGCCAAAGCCGCGATAGAGCGAGCGAAAACAAGGAACCAAAGCCGTAGCCCGTCAGCGCTATTCGGCTCTCGAGAAAGAAAGTGAATCGCTCATGTAGACGGGACAAAAGAGCGTGGGCGGATTCCCTAGCCGACAAAGGCAAGAAAGCCGCAAACACCGGCGACATCCGTCTCCTCTACGATTTCTCACGTCGCCTTAGTGGGACCAAGATGAATGCTGCGATGCCCGTGAAAGACACATCTGGACAGTTACTGACCGACCCGGCTGACCAGTTGAAACGCTGGTTCGAGCACTTTGGAAACCTTTTTCAAGTGTCGTCCACGCCATCAACACCTCAGCATGATCCGCAAAAGGTTTGACGCATTACCCGTGTCAACACCGAAGCTCCATCAGTGCAGGAGATAGAAACAGCCATCCGTAGCATGAAATCGAACAGGGCCCCAGGGGTCGATTGCATATCAGCTGAGATGCTCAAAGCTGACCCCGTAGTATCTGCACAACTACTGCATCAATTATTCTGCAACATATGGGAAACCGCGATATTTCCGGCCGACTGGATGCAAGTCGTCTTAGTAAAGGTACCCAAAAAGTGTGACCTGACTGTATGCGATGATTGACGCGGCATCATGTTACTGTGTATCGTTCTCAAAGTCCTCTGAAAAGTGATCCTTAACCGAATACAGGAGAAGGTGGATGACTCTCCGACGGCAGCAATCTGGATTCCGTGCCGGACGATCCTGTGTGGACCATATTGTCACGCTCCGTATCATTCTGGAGCAAATCAATGAATTCCAAGAGTCTCTCTACCTGGTGTTCATTGATTACGAAAATGCTTTCGACCGTCTCAATCACGGAAACATGTGGGAAGCCCTCAGGCGCAAGGGTCTCTCTGAGAAAATGATCGGCCTCATTGAAGCACAGTACAGGGCATTTTCGT
The DNA here is from genome assembly GCF_035046485.1 of Aedes albopictus. Lineage (NCBI taxonomy): Eukaryota > Metazoa > Arthropoda > Insecta > Diptera > Culicidae > Aedes > Aedes albopictus. The sequence continues at coordinate 20,042,210 of NC_085137.1, forward strand.
GCAGAGTACTGCACAACGGTGTTTTGGCGGATCCGATCCGGGTCGTTGCTGGAGTGAGGCAAGGATGTATACTATCACCGCTACTGTTCCTCATCGTTATCGATGAGATCCTTATAGGTGCGATTGACCGTGAACCAAATCGTGGATTGCTGTGGCATCCCATTACCATGGAGCACCTAAATGACTTCGAACTGGCTGAAGACGTTGCTCTCCTAGCTCAATGGCGCTCGGATATGCAGAACAAGTTCGATGATCTTGCCAATCGCTCCTCAGCGGCAGGTCTTACCATCAACGTCAACAAGACCAAATCGTTGGATGTAAACACGGTCATCCCTTCCAGCTTTACGGTAGCTGGGCAATCAGTGGAGAATGTTGAAAGCTTCCAATATCTTGGTAGCCAAATGGCGGCCGATGGCGGCACCAAGATCGACATAGGTGCACGGATCAAGAAGGCGAGGGCTGCTTTTGTGAGTTCAGGAAATGTATGGAAAAACAATCAGATCAGTCGATGCACCAAAATCCAAATTTTTAACTCGAACGTGAAATCTGTGCTGCTATACGCCAGTGAAACCTGGTGTGTATCGGTGGAGAACACTCAACGGTTGCAGGTCTTTATCATGCATGGTGGCCTCACAATTGGATCTCCAACGTGGAGCTCCATCGTCGATGTCATCAAAAGCCGATAGCGACAGAAATTTGGGAGCGAAAGTGGAGATTGGTCGGCCACACTATACGCAGGGGCGTAAACGAAATCTGCAAGCAAGCGTTAGATTGGAACCCAGCATGACATCGCAGCAGAAGCAGACCCAGAGGCTCATGGAGGCGCAGCCTCAACAACGAAATCAAGCAAGTCGACAGAAATTTGACCTGGCCACAGGTCAAGGCGATGACTGGGAATCGCCCAGGATAAAAAATTTTTCAATTCGGCCCTCTGCACCATTTTCCACTGATTGCCCAGCTACCGTAAAGCTGGAAGGGCTGGTCATGTTTACATCCAACGATTTGGTCTTGTTGACGTTTATGGTATGATCTGCCGCCGATGAGCGATTGCCAAGATCATTGAGCTGGCTCTGCATAACAGTAGCAATCGTGCAAAGAAATCAGTTTATTTAATCCCAAGTTTCTTTTTTTTATTATTTAGATTTAATTTGCTATTGTTTTTTTTTTTTTATTCTTAATCACTTAACCCTAATTACAGCTCTATTGTCCACTGGGGCACTACGTGAGCAATTTCAATTGACAGCCGCACTTACATTTTGTACAGCGCCTAGATTCTATTCTACTTTATCGAACTGGTGCCTTTCTGCTGCTTTCACTTTTTCTACTTTATACCTAGTAGAATGATGAGCACAAGGGTGATGATGGATGGCCGTTGTTCCTTTCCAGTCCGATTGGGGGTCCATTATGAGTAGCAGTTCGCCGATGTCCAGGTATCCAGGTCCGTTTGAGCCATGGGGCTCAGAAGAGGGTCAGTGTCAGTTGCTCTCGGGGGAACAGCAACTGACGAAAAATTGCAAGTGCCGGGGCTGGGAATCAAACCCATGACCATCCGCATATGAAGCGAACGTGTGACCAACTACGCCACGGGCCCCGGCATAAATTTGCTATTGTTAATTGAATGAGTAATAATAAATTATGCCTTTTGCGAAGTACAATTTCAGATTCACGCTGATTCCACCAGACACGTATTACTATAGTAGTTGCTAGCTAATCATAAATATCTATTCTGTCGAATATGTAATTATCTCGATGCATTTAGTACTGCACCTAGTACATAAATTGTTGCGTACCACAATGAAATTTACTGAACCGTGCAATCGAGTAAATATTTTATGGTGCTCTTGTAGATCATAAACATTGTCACCGAAGTGTCATCGCTCAATCGCCGTCGATTCCATATTTCAGCAGCGTGCAGCTCTAAACCTGGATAGCACATCACTCACTAATGCCTACCTGCCACGTAGTGACATCCTCTCTCGCCGAACCTAACATGAGCCTCATCATCATTATCAACCGCCCCACGTCGCGTAGTTGTTGTCGGTGTTGCTCAACTTGCCAGGACCATCACTCTGGATGACGAGTCAGCACAGCATCCGAGGAGGGTTTCATTTTTGAAGACATAATCCTAAACTGTTATCATGAGCAACAACGTGTGCGCGCATGGCGACGCGATGGATGATGCAGGAAGCGCCCGGTTGATGATTTGGCTCTCACGTTCCGTTTCATGTTTATCCGCAGGCGACCGTCTCCGCGCGTCTGTCCACGTCCACGGCGATGTAGACAAAAAGCTAGACGCCGACCGACGGCATGCGGTGACGACGACAGTCAGTGGCCACGGCGGCGCTGCTGCGGTACGGCGGCGGTCGGTCGGTGATGACCTGGCCTCTCTGAATGCGTGTTTCGAGTTTGGACGCGCAAGAGAGCAGCAAGAAATGATGTATTACTTAGTACACGGACGAATTCATTAGACGTGTCTTGTAGACGTGCCGGGTACGAGGCGCCTCAAAATTGAACCGGCTCACTCGCATGGTATATGTCGGTAATTCCTGTCGCTTGCGCATAGCTACACAACGTTCTCTGATGATATGTCGGGGCAGCGGTTTTCAACTAGGTGTGAAATTCCTCATTGAGGCAAATTTTACTGGTTTGAAACTCAGCGTTACCTTGAGCTTGATTAGTTGATTTCTGAAGGTTTTATTTCAGTTCCCTAGTTATTTCATTTCAACAAGATAAAAAATAGCTCTTGGAACTTCAATTCAAGCAATATAGAAGTATTATAGCTGGGGTTCTCAAGAATCTACAGAAGCTCTTGACAGATAGCTTCTTGGCAGTTAAAAAAAAAGTTGCAAACCACTGTATCATAGGGCATGGTACGGTTCGATGATGTTCAAGGACGGAACTGTGCGGCACAGGGACGAATTAATAGAGACATCGTTGCGCGATGCGATGCGACTCGACTGCGGCAGGATTGAAAAGACGCTCGCTCATTTATCATCCTTATGAGATGATCGCCGCGTAAGCATCAGGTATCCATCCGGCGAGGTGCAGTCTGAAGTCTGGACTCTGGTGAAACGTTGTACTACGATTGTGTCTAGTATTTGTGCACTTTGTATGTGCGCCTAAATAGAGACGATGAACGAGCAATTCACGGTAGCACTTTACGATTCCGGCTGTTGTTGTTACAGCTCGAATACATAAAATTGTCCGTTTGTCGGTCGGTTGGTTACTCGTTTCTCTAGGAGGTGAAGTGATTACAAGTGAACCACGTTGATGGTGCACAGAGGGTCGGAATCAAAATGGAAAGAGTCAAAACGAAACTAGGGTTTAACATTGTGGGATGTTTGATTTTATTTTACCTAGTGGACATTTTCAGACCATAATTTTCAGAGAGACTTGGAGATCCCTAAATAAATTCCAGGAGAAATTCCAGAAGTACCTTGAAGGTAATGCAGGAGGATTCCCTGAAGGAACTTCTGAACTAATACCTGCAGAAACTGTGTAATAATGCCAGAAGGAACTTCTGCAAGAATCCCTGGTGGATGAAGAATCTCTCATAGGGAGATCCCTGCAGAAACTCCTGGAGAATTAATTTTAAATGAATCTCAACAGAAATTCCAGGAAGAATCCCTGAATGAACTCCAGAAGGAGTCTCCGAAGGTATCGCGACAAGAATCCTCGAAGGAATTCCAGCAGAAATCCTTAAAGGAATTCTAGGAGGAATCCACGATGAAATTCCAAGAGGAATCCCCGAAGGATTTCTAGGAGGAATCCCCGAATTATTTATAGGAGGAATCTGAATTTCTGGAAGAAATCTTTGAAGGATTTCCTGAAGCAATCACTGTAGGATTTCCAGAAGGAATTCCCGAGGGAATTCCAGGAGGAATCCCTAAAGGATTTCCAGGAAAATACCCCAAAGGATTTCCAGCAAGAATCCCCGAAGGATTTCCAGAAAAGATCCCCGAAGGATTTCCAGAGGGAACAACCGAAAGAATTTCTGGAGCAATTGCAGAAGAAAATCCTGGAGAATTTCCTGAAAGAAATCGTAGAGGATTTTTTGTAGGATTCCTTGAGAAATCCTTCAACGAAATCCTTGAGGTATGCCTGATTATATCCCTAAAGAAATCCTTGAAGGAACTTCTAGAAGAATCCCTGAAGAAAACCTAGTAAGAATTCTGATGGATTTTGTGGATAAATCCCTGATGTAATTCCTGGAGGCATCCTTGAATGCTCCTGGAAAAATCTCTGGAAGAACTCCAGGAAGAATCCTCAAAAAACTTATGAAGAAATCCCCGAAAAAAAAACTACTGGAGGAATCAATGAAGCAACTTCTGGACTAATTCTTGTAGGAACTTCTGTGGGATTCCCTGTAGAAGCTTCTGGGGGAATTCCTGAACCTCTTTGAGGCATCCTTGAATCCTCCTGTAAAAATCTCTAAAGAAAACCCTGGAGTGGTCTCTGAAGGAACTCCTGGAGGAATCCCTGATTGAAATTTAGACGGATCCCTTTCGGAATTCCAATCTTCACGAATTTCTGAAACTCTCAGAGGAATCTCTGAAGGAACTATTGAATTAATCCATGAAGGCACTCCTGTAGGAAATTCTGAAGGAACTTCAGAAGGAATCCCAGAAAGAACTCCTAGACTAATCTCTAAAATACCTTCTGTATGAATTCCTGAAGGAATTTCTGGAGGGAGCCCTGGAACTCCTGGAGGAATTATTGATTCCTCCTGAAAAAATCTTTGAAGAAACTCTTCTCGGATTACCTGAGGAACTTCTGAAGGAACTCTTGGAGAGATCCCTGAAAAAACTTCTGGAGTAATCCCTGAATGAGCTATTACTGCAGATAATCCTCAAAGGAACTCCTAGAAAAATGCTGAAAGGAACTACTGGAAGAATATCTGAAAAATATCCACGAGGCATTCTGATGGAATTACATGAGGATTTCCCAGAAGAAATTTCAGGAGGAATTCCGGGATAAAGTTATGACAGAGTACCTGGAGGAACCCTTGAAGGAACTCCTGAAATTACCTAAGGAACTACTGGGGTAATCCCTGAGGGATGTCCAGGAGGGTTTCTTGAGGAAATTTCCGGAGGAATTCCAGAAGCAACTCCTGTAGGTCTCCTGAAGGCATTCTAAATTTTCCTGCAAGAATCTTTGAAGGGCCCTGAAGGAACTCATGGAGAGATTAGAGAAATCCCTGATGGAACACCAGGAGAAATCCGGTGTGGTATACAGTGTATCAAACAATTGTCCGTACAGGAAATTTTTTGTCAAAATAATTTTTCATTCAAATGTTTATAACTTTTTAATGTGTCAATCAAAAACGCAGAAATTTTGACCAATCATGAACCAAATATTAAAGCTCCATTGGTAAAATTTTGATCGAGATTGAATAAGTTTTCTGAAAGTTATAGAACTTTTATTAAAACTCATAAGATTTTTGAACACATTTTTAAAACATTATATCTCAATATGTACTCGATGAAATTTTTTCAATTTTTTTTTGTGTTACATCTTATACCTAAGGCTTTCGTATGCAGCTTTGTTTGAGGTTTTATATTCACTACAAAAAATATGAAAAATGTGCTCTTGTAGCTGACGATGTTTAAAAATTTACTATATTTTGCACATATAATCTGCCAAACGTTTTCCACCAATAAAAGTGCATTGACTGAACGAAAAATCCATAGGACCCACTCTTCATATGTAGTTTAGTAGGTCCTGTATAAAAATATTACATTACACTTGGCACTTTCATTGATCAAAATATGATAAATTTCCAAATGAAACTCTGAACATATACAGATTTTTCATATTTTTGTAGTGAATATAAAATTGAGGTTGAAGCTGCATATGAAAGCCTTAGGTATAAGCTGTAACACAAAAAAAAATGAAAAAAATTTCATCTAGTACATATTGAGATATGATGTTTTGAAAATGTGTTCAAAAAACTTATAAGTTTTACTGAAAGTTCTATAACTTTCAGAAAACTTATTCGATCTCGCTAAAAAATTTACCAATGGAGCTTCAATATATGGGTTATAATTGGTCAAAATTTCAGCGTATTTGATTGACGTATAAAAAAGTAATAAACATTTAAATGAAAAAAATATTTTGACCAAAAAAATACTGTACGGACAATTTTTTTTTTTGTTTTTATTTATGTGTATTTTAACTAGTTGCTAATTCTACACTCTGTACGGACAATTGTTTGATACACTGTATGTCTGAAAATGAACATTTCTCAGTGTGTGTAGAGTCTTATCTCTTAACATGTCGATAGATAATTGATAACGCACATTTTCCACTTGGGTCAACGCTTACCCTATCGATACTGGCAAGATCATAGCACGCCAGGACTTTTTCTGTTTTTTTCAGCCGACCACGTGAACGTACTGCAGTGAAAAATCTGCTGTAGGAATTCTTCAACTTCTCCTGTCGGAACATCAGAAAAATCTTCTTAAAAAATGCTGATGAAACTTCTAGAAGGATCCCTGAATCTGTGTGGCTTCGTGGTCGTGCGGCTAGTGTCACCAAGCATTTAGTCGCATCGTGCTAGGAGCGCAGGTAAATGAGGGAGTTAAGGCTTTTTACGGCATCATCAGCATCGGCAGCCATGTTGGATATGAGCCTCAAAATTTCAAAGTGATAATTCTCTGCCACCAAAGCGAATATTCGTATGAAAAAGTATCATCCTATATGCTCACTCGCAGTGATTGCGATGATACTTTTCCTGCTGCGTTGCTGCAGAATTGACAGATTTTTATCACTTCAAAAATGCGAGGCCAACAATCATTGAAAAGCAAAAAGTCAATGATTCGTTTGAAAACATAGTGATGCAGTAAGACACCTTAATGAGTGAATGAGCTAATGAGTTAGTTAATTAACGAGGGAGTTCATGAGTGAAAGAGTAGGTGAGTAAGTTGATAAAAGAGTGAGTTAATGACATAATGAGTGAGTAAGTAAGTACTGGTAAATGCGTGAGTTCATGACTTAGTGATTGAGTGGAAGAAAATGAGTGAGCTAGTAAAATAGTGAGTAAGTAACTTCATGGTTAGTTTGTTATATAGTGAGTTTGAGAGTTAGTGAGTAAGGAAGTTGATAAGTAAGTGGGTTGTTGAATTAAAAAGCAAGTGAGTGAATTAGTGAGATAGTGAGTAAAGTAAGTGAGTAGTATATGAATAAGTAAGCGAGTAAGTTAGTTGCAAAGTAAAAAAAAAAATAGTATGCTTGTTAGTGAGTTAATGCATGAATTAGTGAGCAAGTGAGTAAGTTAGTCAGTCTGTTAATGAACGCCTGTTATTGAGTGAGTCTGTTAGTGAGTAAACAGAGTGAGATAGTGACCCTATTAGTGAGTAAATTAGTGAGTTTGTGACGCTGTTGGTGAGCAAATGAATGAGTTAGTGAGTAAGTGATGTAGATAGTGAGTTAGTGTAAGCAACCATCGTGTTGTTTTCCGAAGGTATTCAGTGAACTTGACTTTCCCTGCTACAACAAACCATTAGGTGAATCATTCCCTTCAGGTTTGTCTCTGCAGCCATAGATAAATCTTTGCGCTGATAGTTGGTACACAATCATCATCATAATCATCAAGTAATGGATATAGTGAGTTAGTGAGTAATGTAGTGAGTTTTACTTATCAGTGGAAGGTTAGTGAACTAATGAGTGAGTGAGTCTGCTAGTGAGTGGATGTGTGGGAAAAATATAAATGAGTGATGTAGTTAGTTAATTTATTGAGTGGGTGAATTACTAAGTGCGTGAGTCAGTGAATGAGTGACCATGTTATTGAAGACTATAGTGAGTAGTAAGTTAATGATGTAATGAGTTAGTGAATGATGTAGGGGAATTGTGGGTAAAATGAACAGGGGGGGTAAAATGAACAGGGTGTTGTTTTACAGCAATTAGCGTATTTCTGCATGTTTTAACGATTGGATTCTGTGTCATAACGTAAATCATTATACTTCTGCTGATCTTGAACTTAAAAATTAAATAAACTACTTGATTATGACGAAAATACCAGAAGCCACGCAAAAAATATGCTCTGATGTAAAATTGGGCTTATCTGAATTAAGGTCAATTCGCACATTTTTCGCAAATTATGACATGTGTGATCCCATATGCCAACAATGTACTTCCAAAAGATAATATTCAGTTGAAAAAAAAAATTGGTTACGCTTTCCATAAAATTTTTAGAACAACTTTAAAACCAGAGCTACTTGGGGGTAAAATGAACAGCTGGTTCAAACTTTGTCCATTTTTTATAAAATTTTGTACAAACTCGGTATATTGAAATCTGTAACACATATTTTGACACAACTAGTGCAAAAGGTTAAGAAAAAATATTTGACGCTCATGAAATAAGATTTTTATCCGAAAAATCGCTTGTTTTAGTACATTTTTTTACAAATAATTATTTCAGCACATTCCAAAGTATATATCAAACGTTTCAAAAGTGTAGCATATAAAGATTTTATCAAATTTGTTGGCCTACACTTGCATATATAAATTATACATTTAAACTTGTTTTCGAAGACATGTTCATTTTACCCCCATCGAATGTTCATTTTACCCACACTATTTTCCATGACTCTATTTACATGCACTTTTTGTAATCGAAAATAATGTAAGAAAACTGTATTTTTTAATAATATTTTCTTTCAGAACTCTTAGAATATATTACCATCTACGATATTACGGGGTGAAAAATAAAGATTTTGTCATATTTGTATTGAAAACGACCACAAACGCTTAGGGTGTTCATATTACCCCCAATTCCCCTAGTGAGTTGGTGAGTGTTGTAGTGTGTTGAAATATACTGATTAGTGATTGAGTTGATAAGTGAGTGAGCACATGATCAAATGAGCCCGTGAGTGAGCTAATGAGTTAGTGAAGTAGCGACTGAGTGAGCTTTTTAGTGTATGCATGTTTGAGTAGGGTGGGGCTAATTTTAAAAAATCTCTCTGGGATGTGATTTCCCAAGTGAAAAGTGATCTACTAGTCGAAATAAGTGAGCTGTACAAAAATGAGCGATTTCGGTTGATATTTGGGGGTGACGCATAGCGTTTAAGTGAAATTTTTGCTACAACAAACCTGCGAAAACATTTTAAATTTTATTTTCAACCCTAACATTTTTGAACTAAATCGGTGGTTCTAGAGCCCTTTTGGGTGAAATTTGTGCTCAATATTGCGATATTTCCACTGGTTTCTGAGATATTTGAAAAAAATGACACATTTTGGTACAATCTAACCCAAAAAATACCGAAATACGACTTTTTTTTTCAAATATCTCAAAAACCAGTAGAGATATCGCAATTTTGTGCACAAATTTGACCAACTCTAGAATCACCGATTTAGTCTAGAAATGTTATGGTTAAAAATTAAATTTGAAATGTTTTTTGAAGTTTTGCTCTAGCAAAAATTTCACTAAACGCTTTGCGCCACCCCCAAATATCAACCGAAATCACCCATTTTTGTACAGCTTAATTATTTCGACTAGTAAGTACTTAGTAGTACTCCAGTAGTACTCCACTTGGAAAATCATATTCCGGAGAGATTTTTCAAATTAGCCCCCCCAGCAAATGAGTGAATGAAAAAGGTTGTGAGTGATGTAGTGAGTTAATAATTGAACGAGTGAATTGGTATGTTAGTGTACATGTGAGCGAGTGTGCCCATTCGAGAGTAAGTGAGTGAATATGTAAGTGTAAGTGAGAAAAAATTGGACAAAATTGACTGAAAAAAATATGATAACATAGAACTTAATATAAATTGTTGAGTGCAATAGTGCAATATGAAATGTGAAAGTAAGCATACCAATGTAACTAACGGTCTACGAATGATTGACGCCAAACAAATATTTTAAATAACAGTGAGTGAATTAGCGTGTAAGCATGTGGGTGCGGGAATAATAATGATGGCCACGAATGGTGACTAATGAGGATTGCATTTGTCATTAAGAAAAGTTTACAAGTAATATGTATAGATAGGAGATGCCGTGACAGTTTGATCAACATGCCCCCCCTCCCCCTATGCAATATTGTGGTAGCTAGCATAACTCGCATCAATGCATGGGATGCCCTCTGTTCAAGTGTCAACCATTCTCACTACACTGTATTTTCATGCTGAATCGCTTGACTGCTGGCAACGTAGAGAACAAAAAAACCGCGTTATTTCAAAACCCGTCGTAAAAAAACCGAGTTTTCACAAAAACACACGCAAAATAGTCAGGATTACATCTAACGTGACTTGACTTTTTTTTTACTTTTTTTACGACGTTTTTTGAAATAACGCGGTTTTTACGCGGTTTTTTTACGCAGTACCATTACCATCGTAAAAAAAAAACTTCAGTGTATCACTACTCACTCACCTACTCACCAAAGTTTCCCGTTGCTCATGTGTACATAAATGTGACAGCGAGCCTCCCACCTAATTGTCTCCTAGCTCTTCAAAATCGCAGTGTGCTGCGCTGCTAGGAGGCTCACTAAAATATGGTGGGTGCGAGCAAGGCGCATAGCTCCCGGGGAGCTCGTCTCATGCGCTTCGTGAGCTGTCGGTATCTAAGGTGAAAAACAACTTCTTGGTAATGAAGAATCTCAACAACCTTTTTCCGTACACAACTCAAGTGTCTGGTTGTCTATGCGACACGACTAGAGACTCTCAATTCAAACGTTAAGATTTCAATTCAGGAAGTTTTTGTCATGAAGTTTTCTAATTTAATCAGCGCATGAGACGAAGCTCATGAGACACATCTTGAGAAAAATGAGGCACACAACTTTCAGTCGCAAAATGTACAGGGCTCCTGGGAGCTCGCTTGCAATGTGGCTCCCGTACATGGGACTACAGCACGTGTACATCAACTCTGCTACTCACTCACAAAATCATTCACCAAGCCACTCAGTCTTTAATTCACTGCCTCGGTTGCTCACTCCTGAAATCATTCATTCACCATTATCTCATTGGCTTCTCAAACTCTCAGTCACCAATCCACTTTCTCATCAGTTCACTCACTCACCAATCCACTCGCCAGCTCACACATTTTTCAATTCACTAACTCATCAACCCACTCTTATTCACCAACAAGCTAACTTGGTCTCCTGAGCGTTTAGGTCTCCTATGATGATCCTATGACACTGTGGTTAGGACAGTAGTCGTAGTCACGTTCGAGCTGCGCGTAGATTGCGTCTTTGTCATCATCGCTCCCAGAGTGAGAGCCGTTCCGATCAAGTTCAGTGTCAGTTTCTTAAGGCGAAACTGGAAGCATTTCCTCATTTTTTTTTTTTGGTTTTTGATTTTTTATAAAATAACGAAGCAATATTTTCAAAATCGGTTTTCATACACATGTAGAGTATGGATCAAGGTATCTTCTGATTTTTTTGTAGTGGAAAAAGTTTTCCATTTTTGCAAAAACCATTTTTTGTGAAATTTTATTTCAAAATGGTTTCTGCAAAAACGAAAAACATTTACCACCACGAAAAAAAAATCAGGAGATACCTTGATCCATACTCTACATGTGTATGAAAACCGATTTTGAAAATATTGCTTCGTTATTTTATAAAAAATCAAAAACCAATAAGTGAGGAAATGGATCCAGTTTCGCCTTAAGCAGCCGAAATGTTCCATTCGGAACTTTATCTGAAATTTGAATGAATACAGTGCGATAAATAAGCATAAAGACAGAGCCGATTTCTATACAAAATAATCATGTTTAGGAATCTGTTGGATCATGCACCGAAAGCGTGGCTGTGGCTGGCTGTGTGGATCGCACCGACCGGGTGCTATTCAATTCATCCCGTCTGCGACGTGCGTTTAGCGCAGCCTAATTTAATTGTCGCTGCGAATTGGGCATCGTAGAGCCAGATGAGCAGCGCTGCTTTGCATTATTTTATTTTATCCCATTATTCCGTGCACCAATAAAAGGCGCACTCGACTCGCACAGAAATCAGTTGTGTATGAACTTATTCCCCTGTACATTTACCTCGATCGCCACTGAGCGGGCATGCTGCCCCTCAGTGGTAAATAAATCATTACCGTATAGATAAAAGTCGTGTGTTAATCCGTCGTCGTCTCCTCCAACCACAAACCACAACGTAGGCAAGACGTCCTGGCCGCAACAGAATCAAAATCTCTTTTCTAGCGATTCGATTGTTATGGAATTTTGGCTGCAACCTTAAAATAATCAGAAATTTGGTTAGAAATATAAATCATCATCCATGAAAACGTTTATATCGACTTTTCAGATTCAAATAAGTTTAAAGACATTATTTCCATACAAAAAGTGTCTTTATACTTATTTGAATTTGAAAAGTAGATATAAACGTTTTCATGGATGATGATTTATATTTCTAGCAGAAATTCTAGTTATTTTCAGCTTGCAGGCAAATTCCATAACATTCGAGTCGCTAGAAAAAAGATTTTGATTCCTATAAACATGATTATTTTGTATGGAGAACGGCTCTGTCTGTATACTTTTTTTCTCGCACAGTAGTGTTCTTGGGATCAGAGTTACTTGAGTTCCTTAAAAAGCAACGGTTTGAAATCCAATTTGCATTCAAGAGGGTTTCGAGAACGTAATAAAACCTAAATGATTTTATTTAGGTTTTATGACAGTTTTGTAGACCTCCTCGAGCCTTTTCGGCGCAAAAAACTGTGAATTGGGATGCCGATTAGATGACATTACCTTTTTCTCATAAAATCTATTCCGCAAAATGACTTTTGGCCACCTAGGTTGCCAAAATACCCGTGAGTGTGCGACGGGGCGGCGGTGGCAGCTTGTACGATATGAATCTCGTTAGAGTGTCAAGTTAATGCATTTCCATTTATTTCCCCGCGCGCGCAATAACCTGAAGCCCGGTGACGTCAGACAGAGAGATAGTGCAACATCAATCATACGTATGTAGGTACAGGGCAGGCTGAGCGAGCATAATTTCCGCTATACATTCGGTCGGTGTGACGTTCGAGTCGATGCTCCTACTCAAGCATTTCTCGGCGGAACTAAGAGTCAGGAAAAAGCATCGCCGTCGTAGTCGTCGTTTGGCAGTGATAATTGTGGAGTCTTGTCGCCACGCCACGCCACTGCCAGAGGACAACAATTTGCCTACATTCTAGTCAGCCAGCCAGTCACAAAAGTGGTTACCGCTGTAAAATGTCGCGATTTAATAGCTGAGACATGTTTATGCAAATTGGCAGCGTACAAGTGATACCATAACCCAGTCAGTAGTGTCGGGCAGGGGCAAAGTGGTTTGGCACTCTTCTTGACGGCCTCGTAAAAGGCGATGTTTCTGCGGTTGACTCTTTGATAGCAGCGACGACGGTGGCGGCGCAGTGCCATTTCGACGGTTGTCAATGATTGTGCTGGAGGAAACAGATTACATGACGGTAACTGTTCGGGATGATTGGTTGCATGGAAATGAAATTAGGAATAGGTGATCCTGCTTAAAGTTTGATGATGTCATATAATATTGTCATATAATGATATTAATGGCGTGTTATCAGTTTCCATCATCCAGTGACTTTTTGTTACAGTATGTTACAACTGAAGTTACCTTCTAAAATACATCGCTTGAAAGTGTGTACATCACCTCTAAATGTAGAATGTGAGTCTCATGAGGGTGTTCCGTTTATTTAACTCAGGAATTGCAGCTCAACTCACGATACAGGAAACCCGTGCGCCGTATTCCATTTGGAAGAAGTGCAAGGAGAAGTGTCTGTGTGTGTATCATGGGTCTTCTTCCGAACACGGCTAAATAAGAGGCTGGAAGATGTTACGAGCTTGTTAGACAGATAATTGGTTCTATATCGGTGGACGAAGAAGGTGCGATAATCATCACGCTTTTTGTTTTTACCACCGCTTCTTGGCTCCACATCGCACTACTCTGCGACTCACTTGCTTTTCAAAAGACTTCGCTTTGTGGTTTTCTCGCCATCCGACTCACTCTGATGCGATGCGGTGATGATACCGAGGAAGAAGGAAAAAACTCCTTCATTTCCTCTTCGCCACCGGGGCAGCATGCAGCAGCAGCTTCAACGGCCTTCATCCTTCTCCAGAGTCTTTGTGTTCTTTCCCGTGGCTGCGAGGACGACCATGGAGCTTCGAAGCTGCGAAGGCCGCTCCTTGCCATCACATTCCCGCACTACCGCGCCGCCGTGGATCATTCCAAGCGATTCCAGCAGAACGCGAGCACGAAAAGCCGCGGATTATCGAAGCGAGAGAGGCGTCGCTTTATTGTTTTGTATCATCCTCTTGCGAAAAACGTGTAGCTCTGGTGCGTTCGGCCTAACTAGCATCAACTGCCACCGGCTATCGCAGCGACAACAGCAGGTCCATGTGCTTTGTGTAGCTAGTGCAGTCCCTAACACTACCTACCTAGTGGTTGATTGGGTCGGTTCTGGTGGTGTTATGTGCGGTCTCTGATCACACCACTGGCACTGCTATATGCGGTGGGGTGTGCTTAACTATCGGCGTTTAATGATTATAATTTTATTAGGGCAACAAAACTGCTGTGTATATAGGTGGTGTAGAACTAACTCGCTGATGCGATGTGGTTTCTGGATTTGTTGCCGACTGGATCGGCAGTGCTGCCGACATAATACAAAAAAGATCGAAGTTGTGTGTTTTACCTTTCGAAGTTCTTGAGTTTACAAGAAATTTCAACACAGGGTTCTTGCAAGAATCCTTCAAGAACTTCGGCAAGTACTCCGAAGTTTGTGTCACAAATCCAGCATATTAAACCACATTTTGTACGGTACCTACTCAAAAAAGCTCAAAGCATCGCTATAAGCTTCTTGGTACATGAATTGGATGATCTAGGTAATCCAAAATACACTAGAATTGATTGCTTTCAAATCTACAGGATTTACCATAATTTCTGATCACTTATCTAAAACAATCATTTACATTGATATCCGTTAGACCTCGCAATATTACGAGTAGCTGGATACTGTTCTACTTAAATCAGCATGATTCTGGTAGCGGTGACCAATTTAAGGAGCTTATAGTATACTATTAAAAAAACTTTACTAAAGTCATAGCTGAAATCTTGTGGAAATTACGAACTCCTTTGAGGACTAATCCTGAATTTTCTACATGATTTTCCTCAGTAGAACGTAATGGAAACCTGTCCGATTTTTTTTTGAAAATGTCTACATAATGACTTCCATTACTAGCTGGAGTTCCTTCAGTAATTAATCATATAGTTTGTCTATGCTAAAGACTGCTAGGAATGTCCTCGATCTCTATTTTTCTAAGAAAAAAACCTGTAGTTGTATTGTTCCGAGTACATCCTTGCCGAAATCTCCCTAAATATTGCTTAATATTCTCATATACATCATATGCTCATATCAGAGAAGAACTCTATGAAAATGTCGATTGACGTATTTCCGTAAGGATCCTTGGAAGAATTCTTGAAGACATTCTCGTAAAAGCCTTGAAACTATCACTGGAGGAAACCCTCGAGAAGAATTCTTGAAAGGAATCCCACAGAACTCTCAAATAATGGAATTCTTGGAAAAATCCAGGAATTCCCTGAATGAATCGCTGAAATGTATTCAAATATAAATTTCTGGAGAAATTTGAGAAGGAATTTCTAGCGGAATTCCTGGTGCATTTCTTAGTGAACTTGTGGGAGAAAACCCTGACAGAAATCCGGAAGAATCTTCCCTGGGTGAATTCCTGAAGGATTCCTTGGAGAAATGTCTGCAAGCATGTAAGTAATTATATGTTCAAAGTAAGTCACAGAACTACTGCGCAATCAAAACCTGTGCTGCCGCGACTCTTCTGTGACATGAGTGTTGCTTGGGAGAATCCCTGGAGCACTTATGATATAAATTCCTGATGGAATTGCTGAGTAAACTCCTGAAGAAACTGCTGGAGGGATTCTTCCTTGGATTTCCAAGAATAATTTTTGGAGATATACATGAAACTCGGAAGGATATCCCTAGTAACATTCCTGAAGCAATCCTTGGGTTAGTCCTAAACCAATCATTGGAGGAAACCCTCGAGGCATTCCCGAGGGATTTTGCAAAGGAGCTCCTTGTCCAGTTTTTAAAAGAATCCCTGGAGGACTTTCTAAAGGGATACCCTTAATACATGTAAGGAAAAACTCCTGTAGGAATTTCTGGAGGAGTTCCTGAAAAAATCAATGGACAACTTCTTGAAGGGATTCTTGGAGGAAAATAAATTTCCGGATATATTCCTGAAAGAATCACAAGACGAATTTCTGAAGGACTTTATTTGCAGGAGCTGCAGAGGGTATTCTAGAAGGAATCATGGATGGATTCCGGAACAATTCCATGGCTGAGCTCCTACAAAATCTTGGAGATAATTGAGAGAAGTTCCTGGAGAATTTTCCGGCTCCTGTATGTATCACTCTGAAATTATCATAAGGAATTTCAAAACAAATCGCAGGAGGAGTTCCTCTACTAATTCTTGCATTCTTGGAAAAGATAATGGGAGTATTTCTGAAATGTTTGAAGGTACCCATGAATAACTTTTTGAAGAAATCCTGAGGTTCATTATTGACGACGACTGTTTTGAAGACTTTCGGGTAGTTTTTGGCAGTTCAGTCTTTTCGACAGCTAAAAGACTGAAACGCCTAAAATTACCCGGAAGAAATCTTGAGAGAAATTTCTGATCGAATAACTTGAAACAATTCTAGGGAATTCCTAGAGCAATCCCTAAAAGAATTCCTGGATGAATCATTGGAGGAATTCCTGCAGCAATTCCTGGAAGCAGCCCCGGAGCAATTCCTGGGTAAATTTTAGAAAGTATACCTTTTGGAATTCTTGGATAAATTTCTGGAGGAATCCCTGGAAGAATTTTTGGAGGAATCTCTGGATAAATTCATGGAGGCATCCCTACAGGAATTCTGGGAGAACTTTCTGGAGAAATCTTTTGAGAAATTCCTTGAGAAATTTATGGAGGAATCCTTGGAGAATTTCGGAAGGAATCCCTGGAATTCTGAGTGAAATTCCAGAAGCGATTCCTAGAAATATATCTGAAGAAAATCCTGGAGGAATGCTTTGGAGAACTTTTGGACAAATTCCTGGAAGAGAACCTGGAAGAATCCCTGGATAAATTCCCGGAGAAATCCCTAGAGGAGTTCTTGTAGGAATCCCTTTTGAAATTGTTGAAGGAATACCTGGACGTTTTCCTAGAGGAATTCCAGGAACAAGGTAGGGATGAATTCCTAAAGCAATCCTTGGAAACATTCCTAGAGGAATCCCTGAATGATTTTTTGGACGAATCTCTTGGGATCTTCTGGGAGGAACTCCCAAAGAAATTTCGGAAAAAAAACCATTGAGAAATTCCCGGAGGAATTTCTTGAGGAATCCCTGGAGGAAGGCTCGAAGGAATTCCTGGGTGAATCCCTGAGGTAATCCCTAGAAAAATTCGAGGATAAATTCCTGAAAAATCCTTCCAGCAATTCCTGAAGAAATTAAAAAAAAAATACTTGGAGGAAAATCTGGAAGAATTCCCCGAGGAATTCCTGGTAGAGTTCCTGGAGGAATCCCTGAAGAAATTTCTGGAAAATCTCTCGAGGAATACCTGGAGAAATGCCTGTAGGAATCACTGTAGAAAGTTTTGGAAAAATTATCGAAAGAATCTCTGGAGGAATCGATGACAGAATTTCAGAAAGAAATTCTGAAGAAATTCCTGGAGCAATTCCTGGAGAAAATTCTGAAGAAATGCCTGGGGTTATTCTTGAGGAATTCCTGGAGAAATCTCTAGAGAAATTTCTGGAGAAATCCTTGGAGGAATTCTGGGAGGAATTCTGGAAGGAATCCGCGGAGAAGCTTCTAAAGTCATCTCTGTGGAGTTCCTGGAGGAATTCCTGGAGAAATCCCTGGAGAAATTTCTGGAGGATTTCCGGGAGGAATCCCTGGAGAAACTTCTGAAGTAATCTCTGAGGAGTTTCTGAAGGAATTCCCAGAAAAAAATGTGAAGAAATCCCTGAAGATTTTTTGGGAGGAATCAATTGAGGAGTTTCTGGAGAAATCCCAGGAAGTATTCCTGAAGGAATCCCAGGAGTAATTCCTGAGGGAATCATAGGAAACTTTTTTTCCGAAATCCCAGGAGGAAAAAACAGAAATCACAGAAGATTTTTTTTTTAGAAATCTCCAAGGAACCCTAAGAAAACTTCGTGGAGGAACGCCTTGAGGAATCCCTGTAGCAGTTACTGAAGGAATCCCTGGAAAAATCATTCCCTTGAGAAATTACTTCAAGAATCAAGAAATTCCAGGAGGTATCTGTGGAGGAATCCCTTGGGGAATTAATGGAGAAATTTCTGAAAGTTTTTAAAATAAATCCTAGGAGAAAATACTATAGAAATTACAGAAGAAATTGTAGGAAAAAACTTTTAGGAATCCTAAGAAAAGTTCGTGAAGGATCTCCTTGAGGATTCCCTGTAGCAGTTTCAGAATTTTTGAAGAAACCCCAGAAGAAATCCCGGAAGCAAGCCTAAGATTAAATTTTAGTCCTATTTTCAATAGTTAATTTAATAGTTTACTAGGATTATTAGTTGTAGATTTATTTATCACAGTATGTTAAATGTTAAGTTAGGTTAAACACACTTCCTTAAAAGAGAACAATTTCTCACTGGGAGTGTTACTATTTGTACATATTGTTGAAAAGATGAGTAGGTTTTATGCCTCTGGGAGAAGAGTTCTATGAATTTATGCACGTGTTTACCCGTTTAATTTTGAGCGGTGCCAAGCTGTCTGGATGACCATGGAAATGATCTCATTTTCTGCAAGCAAGGCACCGCTAAAACGCAAAATAATAAGCTTGTGCAGGGGTTCATTTGAGCACACTCCCGTTGGCTTTTCCCTACTCCAAAAAAGAAAAGAAATAAAAAGAAAAAAAAACTGAAAAAAAACTTAAGGAATTCTTTAACAGTTCCTGGAAAAAGTACTGGATTAATTTCTGGAGAAGTTCCTGAAAGAATTACAGGATGAAGGAATCCTTAGAATCCTTCCTGGGAGAATCCGTGAAGGAGTTTTGTTTTAAATAATCCATGAAGTTTTTCCTGAAAGAATCTCAGAAAGAATTCCCGAGTGAATCCCTGGAGAAGTTCTTGGAGGAATTCTTGAAGAAACCCCATGAGGCATACAGAAAGCAATCCCATGACGAACTCCTTAAGAAATCCCAGGAGAGCTTACTTAACGAATTCCTGGAAGAATATTTGTATGAATTTCTGGAAAAAATCTGAAGGAATTCATGCCTTTTTTGGGGAATTCCTGGATTACTCTTTGGATAATCTCTGGTAAAATTTATCTGAAAGAATTTCTTTAGGAAGTTCGAGCAGAAATACTTTAAACTATTCCAGATGGAATTATTGGAAATATCTCTAGTGGAATTCTTGAAAGAATACATGATGAAATCTCTGAAGAAACACCTGCAGAAATACCTAAAAGGATCTCTGGTGAAATTGGTTTGGGAATCCTTGGAGAAACTCCGGAAGGAGTACTCGAAAAAAACACTAGAACAATCACTGGAGCAACCCTTACCCAAAGAGAAATCCCGGAGGAATGTCTGGAGAAATTCTTGTAGAAATCACTGAAGGAATCCATGAATCACTGATGGAAGCTTGCGGGAAAATTTCTCGATTAATTCTACGATGAATAAAAAAAATACAAAAGCTACTTATTCAACCAAACTTGTTTTTTTTTTGGTAAAACTCTATGATAAAATTGAATTCTTGTGGTATTCGAGAAAAAAATGCTAAATTCTATTAAATTCTGAATTATTAGAATGATTTATTTTGTGAGACATTTTCTCTGAAACTCTGAATTGTTGATAATCTGAGTTAGCTCCAATTTAGAGCAAAATTCTGGCGGCTAGGGGAGGAAGGTAAATCTTAAAAATTTTCGGAATCCATCAGCAAACATCAGGAGATTCCTTCAGAAATATATGTAGGGTAGGAAGCTTTCCAGGATTGTTTGAGAAAATCGTGCACGTACTGCTTAGGAAATTACAGAAGGCTTTTCTCCAGGGATACTACTAGGGTTTTCTGTAGGACTTTCCTTTAGAATAGTTCCAACAACTTTTCAACAAATATCTCAAGAAATTCTTCTTCGTATTTCTCCTGGATTACCTTCCTTCAAACATAAAATATCTCCAAAAAATTCTTCACATTCACGTTTCTTCTTGCAGGAATTCATCCAGACATTTTAGCTGGAAACCCTTTAGAACAGAAGTTTCTGAAGACAATTCTCTATGGATTTCATCTGAAATTCGGAAGATTTTCCCAGATTTTTTTTCAGAAATTCTTGTAGGAATTTCTACAGAATATTCTTAAAAATACTGAAGAACTCTGTCAAGTTATTTCTATAAGAATCCATAATTAAGTTTCAGAAAGTATCTGTGAAGATATTTCTGGAATTATCCCTGCAGGATTTTCTGAAAAATTTCCAGTCGAATATGAAATCTGTGAAGGTGTAAAATAGTAACCCGGTCGAATGTCCAAAGGAAACTAGGAGAAATTTCAGGAAAAAAGAAGAATCTCAGGTGAAATTTCTGAAGCAACCCTTGGAGGGATACCTGGAGAAGTCCTTGAATTTTTTTTCGAGGAATACCAAGATAAAATTTAAAGATTCTCAGGAACATCTTTTGAGAAATTTTCGAAGAGGAATTCCTAATAAATATTTCTGGTGTTATTTCTGAAAAATCTCAAAATAATCCATGCAGAAATTCCTAATAGTACTCTTAGACCCAGTTTTGGAGAGTGGAGCGGACCTGGTGTGATGGTTAGAACACTTGACTATCACGCCGAGGACCTGGGATCGAATCCCACTCCCGACAAACTCGCAAATTGTGAGTTCTTCCTTCGGAAGGGAAGTAAAGCTTGGGTCCCGAGATGAACTAGCCTAGGGCTAAAAATCTCGTTAATACAGATAAAAAGAAAAGAAAAGTTTTGGAAAAATTCCTAAGAAAATTTATGGAGGAAAATTGGTATAAAATTCTGAAGAAATTCTGGAGGAATGAATGTCTGCAGTGATTTCTGGAGTGATTTCAGTTAGAATCACTGAAAGTTATGAAGCAAGATACTTTGGAGCGATTCCTGTAGAAATTTCAGACAATTCCTGAATAAATTGAGACATTTCTATGAGAATCCCTGGACAAATTCTTGAAGAAATCTCTAAAGTAGTTGTATAGAAATACCTGTATGAATTTCTGAAGGAATTCCTGGTGGATTTTAAGAAGAAACCGCTGGATAATATTTTGTACGAAAGGATTCGCAGATGAATTTCTGAAGGAACTTTTAAAAGATCCTTCAAAAAAAAAAAAGAAAATCCTGGAGTATTTTCTAAAAAAATCCATGGAGCAATTTCGGAAAGAATCCATGGAAAGTTTTATACAGGAGCTCGTGTATACATTTCTGAAAAAATTCCCATGAAACTTTGTATAAACTTCTGAAGAATTTGTAGCAAGCTACAAAGCTCATAAAGTACTCTCTTAACTCGGGTTACTAAAGTCGTTATTGAAGAAAATTTTCCATGTCAGTTTTTTTTCCATATTAATTAAGGCCGATGCAAATATTTAACTTGTTTTATGTCACCCCCCCCCCCCTCTTCAAAAATCCGAAACTATTGAAGGAGCTAAAAAAAAACATGGCGACCAATGACTCCATTTTCAATAGATTAATTGTTTTCAAGCAACAATTTCTCAATAGTCGAATAATATTTTTTCAATAGTGTGTATAATTTTAAATTTTTCAATAGTTTTTTTTCGTTTGTTCCTTATTATTTATGTCCCACACTCGTACCCAATGAGAGGTTTCGGACATAAAAGAAAAATAATATTTGCATCGGCCTAATTGAAACGAGAAATTTTCAAACGAATTCTTGGAAAAATCTGTTATTTTTTTTCACTTGGAGGGGATCCCAGAAGTCGAAAAAAATGTGGAATGAGCTCACCAATAATCTGGAAACCAACATGCACCAATTTAGAGCTCTTGAAATGAAAAGCCACATTTTAGCAAAACAAACATCTTGCACTTCCTACAACTACTGACGTGGTCCATTTTTCTCTTTCGGGTTTAACACGGTTCCATGCGGTTTTTTTTCCATCTCGTTAAGGTCGACCTTATCGAATTTTGCAATCAGATTGCGCGAATCCAGAACAGACAAAGCTGATTTGCCGCCACGAAAAAATGGCATTATATGTTTTGTTTCTTTTCTGTTGTTGTTCGTCCTGTTGCTGGTTGCCGTCCGCATATGTCGGTCATCCAAAGAAGTGAGGTGCATTCCTTGGCACATTTCAGTTGTTCTTCCTCGTCTTAGTGTATACAGGGGGTGGCCAAAATGTTTGGGATAGGCAACTTTTTTTTCTCTCACAAAAAAGTTCAACATGCTATAACTTTTCATAGAGTGCATCAAAAAATCTCGAATTTTGACTGTTTGTCAACCTATTATATATGCACCATTGATACGAATTTGGGCTCGATTGATTAATGTTTCGCAAAGTTAGAACCGTTCGGGTGAAATACTATTTTTTAGACAACTCATTTTTGAGCTGTCATATCTCGGAAACCAGTGAACCGAATTTAATGAAATTTTGAACGTACACTAACAATATGTAAATGCATCACAAACCATTAAAACATAGGTACTTTTTAAACGCTGTAAAAAGTTATCATGGATTGACACTTCTTGGATTTTTCTCGAAAAAATGTGATTTTTTTACATCAATGTCAAAAAATTTTAGTTTTGATATCCAAAGATTTTCCATTTCTGTTCTCAAGTTACCTCTAATCAGATATATTAGAGCCTATTTAGATTGAAGAAAGAACACATTTAGTAATTTTTGTGTGGTATAGTGAATTTGACTTATTTTCCTATATATGGGTAAAAATTTCAACTCGGTATAATTTAATTCGCCGTGAGAAAATATAGCATTTTATAACGTCGTAATAAGTATCAATATATTGTTGATAAACG
Source organism: Aedes albopictus (assembly GCF_035046485.1). Classification (NCBI taxonomy): domain Eukaryota; kingdom Metazoa; phylum Arthropoda; class Insecta; order Diptera; family Culicidae; genus Aedes; species Aedes albopictus. Next base: position 20,065,142 of record NC_085137.1, read on the forward strand.
TTAAAAAATTCGTTCAATTCGGTTCACTGGTTTCCGAGATATGGTAGTTCAAAAATTAGTTGTCTCAATAATGGTGTTTTATCCGAACGGTTCTTACTTCGCGAAAAATTAATCAATCGAGCCCAAATTTGTACCAATGATGCACATATAAAAGGTTGACAAGCAATCAACATTTGAGATTTTTTAAACACTCTATGAAAAGTTACAGCATGTTGATTTTTTTTTGTGGGCGAAAAAAAGCTGCCTATCCCAAACATTTTGGCCATCCCCTGTATGTGTATTTTTGAAACAGAAGTTATAGGATTACATCTTCCATAAACCTACCACTGATAGAGGAGACACTTGACTTCAAAATCATTCTCATTTTCAAAATTACAAAATTTGCGTTTCACTTCATGGGTCATCTTCCCTGGTCTCCTTTAAAATTTTGTTTTCGCAAAGTCCACCCAGAATCCGGACGAAACAATAATCATCTCTCTTCTTTGACCTACATTGTTCTTAAATTTGCACCTATCATGCCGCAAAACGAATTGGATACCTACACAAAACAGAAAATAAAATCCGCGTTCTGTTGTTCGCGTCGATTTCCAAGAGAACGCGAACCGCTACATGAGATGGACAACGTGATACTTTGCTTTATAAACATGTTTAAAATGTTTATAGGGATTGCCCGTCTCGCCTGTGCCATCTACACCTAATCTCGTTCCGTTCGTTCGTTTGTTAGGTATCAGGGTGCCACCGTGTTTCAGATCGACCGACTCGGCTGCTAAGCTAATCCCACTACAGAAAAACAAGAAACTCACCTATGCGCCTGCCATCATGTGCCATGCCTGAACCTAACTCAGCCAAGACCGACTGTGGCGAAAAGTGGAAAGCGGAAAGCAAATCGCCGAAATTCGAGAAGGCTTGTTAGGTAGATCCGCGAGTATGAGATTTTGGGGAACCGATTGTTAGCTGGCAGTCGGTGGGCCGTGTGTGTAGGGCGAGCGAACGTGTTGTCGGGAGACTGTAATGGCGGCAAAAGTGACACCTAAATAGAGCTTATTATTGTTCTTCGCGCCGCAGTTGCAGTGTGTTTTGCTGTGCTAAACACAGATCTAAATACCGAATTTCGAGGGTTGGGTTGGAGATGGTGGTAGTGGCGGTAGCGGACGTTATCATGATTGTCGGACTGGGTACGCCATCAGAATTCGGAATGGCCTTTGTTAGGGGAACATGGATGGCCCAGGTAGGTGGTTGCGTGTTTTTGGTTAGTTGTGAAGATTCATGCCTCCAAGTTTTCGACAATTCGCACGATGTATTTGAACAGTACAATTGCATACAACCACATTCTGAAACGAGCAGCTATCACAAGATTTAGAGGAGGTACCATGTAAAGGAACAACGATTACAGGTAATCTTCGATATAACGAATGCCATATGAGGTACATTTTGCTTCGATATAACGTACAAAATTAAAAAAATTCGTTTTTTTCTCAGTAATAATCTCCAGATTATGTCCAAAATCAACGACAATGTATGGTTTCTTTGACAATGTTGTACCTCCAGATAACAATTGGTAAAATATTATTATGGATCATATTAAGTAACACAATAGGGGATTTTTTTTTATTACCGAACAGGTTTGGGCCGAAGGGTCTTCGATTTCAATGAAAATTTCACCAGAGCTAGATGTCATGGATATATTATCATATATGGAATTCAAAAAATTCATAGTGGACTATTTTCCCGGAAAACGCTTGATGAAATTTCACGATTTCCCAAAGTTTTCTAAAACACCCCTTACTTTAAAAAATCATATCTCAAAAACTATGCATCGTAGAACAAACTTGTTTTTAGTGAAATTGACCTCAGCAATCCAATAAATATACAATGAGAAAAAAAATTCTCAGAAAGTTTTTCACCATAGATAAAAACGTCTTAAAATGCTGATAAAAGTACCGTCTGTTTCATAGATTATTTTCAACAAAATTTTCCTAAGCGCAAAAACTAGTGTTCTTGCACTCGTTCTTTGACGCCAAAATGGAATCTCTTACCGTTTTGGAAATATAGCTATAAAACCAACAGCCAGTCGCTATATTTTCATAGGAAGCTATCTACAACAGCGGCCGTTCACTTGTTGCAAAACATTTGCATTGCAGCAATCAAATGACATTCGCTAATTACAACGTAAGTTTGACACCAACGTGTATTGGAGTACACTGACAACATGAATGACTGCTCAGCTATGACACTTTATTGCTTTTTAAATGCAACAACTTATCAAATTTTGAAATTAATGGATTTGTAACTAAAAAGCGTTGCAAATAACAAGTATACAACGAGCAAACGCATATTTGAACATATATTTTCCATATTAATCAAAGTAATCATATACAAACCGTTAGAGATGAGTGGATATCAGGTAACTTTAAAGTCTCTTTACACACAAAACTTTCTTTTTATAGTGTTTTTGTTGCTTAAAATTTCATTGGCATGTTGATTCTTTTAAACACCATAATGAGAGCATTTTCCACTCAATATTTAGTAGCATGATCTGTGCAAAATGTATTTGTATAATGTGTTCTAGGAGAAACACTTAATTGAAACTTAAGAGAACTTTAAAAGATATCGTATCGCACACATTTTTTCATCAGTTTATAAATTTCTAGCTTGCTCTCAGTATGAAGTTTGCGTTCAACATTTCATATAAGAAATTATTTGATGTAAAATTCAGCTAAATGAGATAGAAATTCACATGTATTTTTTTTTCGTCGGGTTAATTTTCATAAATGTTGTTGTGTAGTAACCATTCTCCGTTAATAGTTGTCTTTGTTTTCTTAAATTAAATGTAAAACATATAGAGTTGGAGTGCCATAAGTAATCTCACTCTCTCGCTCGGAATTCACTTGTTGTAAACTCGTTGTTTTAAACACATTTTAGTTACAAACCCGATCATTACAAAACATGACTATTCAATGCATTTCAAAGGCACTCAAGTGCCATATATGTGCTGTCAGTGCACTTCGATACACGTTAGTGTCGTTAGTGCAACTTACGTTGCAATGAGCGAATGTGATTTGCTCGTTGCAATGCAAATGTGTTGCAACAAGTGAATGACCGCTGTTGTAGATGACTTCCTATGAAAATATAGCGACTGGCCGTTGTTTTTTTGGCTATATCTCCAAAACGGTAAGAGATTCCATTTTGGCGTCAAAGAACGAAAGGAACAACATTAGTTTTGACGCTTAGCAAAATTTTGTTGAAAATAATCTAGGGTATCGTGCCACTTGGGCGGTGGCTTCTATATTCGTCTGTTTTCCACTATAACTCAGTCAATTTTGAACCAATTGACTTGAAATGTTGTACACGGGTAGATACTATACCTATCTCATCGCATTCCAAAAATTGTGTCAATTGGTTCAAATTTGACTGAGTTATAGTGGAAAACAGACGAATATAGAAGCCACCGCCCAAGTAGCGCGATTCCCTATGATACAGACGGTACTTTTATCAGCATTTTTAGACGTTTTTCCACTATGCTGAAAAATTTACTGAGAAATTTGGCGTCGATTTCACTAAAAAAGTTTGTTCTACGATGCATAGTTTATGAGATATGATTTTTTGAAATTAGGAGTGTTTTAGAAAATTTTGGAAAATCGTGAAATTTCATCTAGCGTTTTCCAGGAAAATAGTCCACTATGATTTTTTTGAATTCCATATATGATCATATATCCACGACCAGCGACTAGCTCTGGTGAAATTTTCATTGAAATCGGAGAACCTTTGGCCCAAACTGTTCGGTAATAAAAAAAAAAATTCCCAGTAACATCCCAGGGATCCGGTGCATTTGGATATTTGCAGTTATAATAGAATGCTTACGCACCTGATGAGTACAGAGTATTTTTTCCATCTTTTACACCTACATGTAGATAGATATCCCATTAGGGTGGGGCTAATTTCAAAAAATCTCTCCGATATTTGATTTCCCAAGTGGAAAGTGATCTACTAGTCGAAATAAGTCAGCTGTACAAAAATGAGCGATTTCGGTTGATATTTAGGGGTGGCGCAAAGGGTTCAAGTGAAATTTTTGCTAGAACAAACTTTCAAAAAACATTTCAAATTTAATTTTCAAACTTATTTTTTCTAGACTAAATCGACTAAATGATTCTAGAACCCAGTTGGGCCAAATTTGTGCTCAAAATAGCGATATCTCTACTGGTTTCTGAGATATTTGAAAAAAAAAAGTCGTGTTTCAGTGTTTTTTAGGTTGGGTACCAAAATATTCAAATACATATCTCGGAAACCAGTGGAGATATCGCAATTTTGAGCACAAATTTGGTCCCATTGGGTTCTAGAATCACCAATTTAGTTTAGAAAAAAATAGTTTGAAAATTAAAAATGAAATGTTTTTTGAAAGTTTGTAATAGCAAAAAATTCACTTGAACCCTTTGCGCCACCCCTAAATATCAACCGAAATCGCTCATTTTTATACAGCTGACTTGTTTCGACTAGTAGATCACTTTCCACTTGGGAAATCATATATCGGAGAGATTTTTTGAAATTAGTCCCACCCTAATATCCCATCATGCTCCATACGCCTATATCTATCATTAACATTGTAGGCACGTAGACTTTAGATGTGCTATGCTCTTCAAATCATCCGAAACTTCAGCTGGAATGGTCTATTAGATCAACCTAGGTATCGGTAGTGTCTCCAACTATTGAATTTATCATGTTCTGTGATGACATACGCGGTACAAACGATTTCATTTACAACAAATTGGATATTTAAGGTTTTCCAAATCATCCTGGAGATAAGGTGTTGCCACAACAACCAGAAATTTTGATTCGTCTCCGGTTCACGAGGCATACCCAATAAGGCTCTACAAATCCAGATGGAACATTCATGAATAATTTTGATGTATGTAAGAAATTCTAGGTTCATTTATAGCATCCGAAACTTAAGGCTAAGAAATCTATAAGATCATCTAAAACACTCACATTTTCCTCACCAGTATCACGTATCCATTCCTGCTAAATAAGTCCATACGCAGCAATTTCATTTCAGGAATTTCTTTGCAATATAGAGGTTCTCGGTTCTCCAAATCATCTTGGACATAAGGTCATGCAATCAACCACAACAATCAGAGCTATGTACGTGACCTCGGCTAACGAAACATATCTCAGCGGGTTATTCAAGGCAAGATAGATCATTTGGGCTAAATCGATTTTCTGGGTCTGTCAACTCTCAGACGACTTTTGTACTTTTGAAAACCTTGAAGCCTCAGCTTAAAAAATGATATACGTAGTCGTAGCCAGAAAAAATGATTAAAAGGGGGTATGTGGGCTTAAAAACAGGACTAAGCTGTCAGAAATGCTCATATATCAGTTGTAAATCCATACAATTATGAAATTCCGTCCCCACTGGAAATCGCTTTGGAAGTAAAACACAGTTAGAATCTTCAGGTAAGGTATTTACAAGAAAAAAAGTAAATCATGGGTGGAACAAAAAATAAATAAAGGCAATTCTTTGAAAAATTATCAGTAATTTAAAAGCACTGTTTTTGCATCAATCTTGTTTTCTTGAGAAATATGTTACACAAAGTCGTACCCAGTGATATGGGTTTACAAGGGGCTGAAAATGCTCTCAAATCAGTAGGGGAGACTGAGGAGACTTGATCCCTGGGGAGACTTGTTCCCCCCATATTTGCTCGGAATCAAAAACATTTTTCTTCTAGCATAATTTTTCCAAAACTACTCCTGGACAAACGACTATGTTTTGGCTACAAGTGATTTCGATTGTACATTGCATTATTTTTTAACGGCTGATGGTTTGTTTTCAGTCCTTCAGAAATCTTTTAGACGATTCCGAAAAATCTCAATAACTTTGTGAAAATTGAATCAAATCGTGTCAAAATTTTACAGCACATAGTTTAAATAAAGTAATTTCAAACTTATTTATCCAAATGAGGTTGTTGTTAACATATTTTAATTAATTTAGCTTAGTATACACAACAGTGACATGGGGAGACTTGATCCCTCGAGGATTACACACACATTATACATGTGAAAAATAAAATTCTATTCGGAAGCCTCTACTTACTTGGAATTCTAGTCTATTCAACGATAAAATGTGTCAGATAATTATAACTTAAGTACAAACCAAGAAAAGGGGGATCAAGTCTCCCCATTTTGAAAATACGGCATATCCTTAAAAATTTAAGGAAGTCTTACAATTTCAAACACTCTATATTCATCGAAAATACAAGAAAACTCGAAAAGAAAATGAATAGGAAGATTCTGGAATTATTTTCCCTTTAAATAAACCATGTGATCAAAGGGGGATCAAGTGTCACCCATTTTTGAAAAATACATCATAAGACATGCCTCCATAAAAACACAGTTTTGAAAATTTAAACAATAATTTAAAGGCCTTCTGTTGTGTATTAACTTGCAATAGATGTTTACCTGCCATTTTGTACGGAAATCGGATCTAGTTTTGTGTTTTTTCTTAAAGTTTCAGGTAAATTAAGAAAAAGGGATCAAGTCTCCCCAGTCTCCCCTACACATACCTAAAAATCCGTAATTATTTCTCAGTCATCAAATCGAAATAAATCTTTCTATTTTATCTTTGTAAGTCATCAAAACACATATTACAAGAACTAGACGTAGTCGTAGGATAAACAATCAAAAATGGGAGGAGTCTTTTCAGACATTTGAGATATCCAAACTGCGCTAACTTTCTTCCAATATTGGTGAATTAAGATTATGTGCTTCTGCAAAAAAATGCGATTCGTGGGTGGAGCTAGCAAAAATAGTTATAGGGTCTGACTCAAGGAAAACACTCAAAATTTTTAGAAAGCCATAACTCTACAATTTAGCAACATATTCTCAATTTTCCTTCATAAAAAAAACTATAACTTTTGCTTCTAGAGAAAAATATCACACATGGTCGTAGCCAGTAACAAGGGGCAAGGAAATTAAATTCTCAAATCAGTATGTATCACTAATATTTCATACTTATTTCTTAACTAGCAAATGAAAAAAAGTTAAGAACGAGCTCATGGGAATCCCTTAAAGTTCTTTTGGAAAAACCCTCCAGGCATTCTTTAGTAAATCTTTTCTGAAAATCATTGGAAAATTCTCTAAAAATCCATTCCATCGAAAGTTTCTCAACAATTACACAGTTGGAACTGCATCAGAGATTTCCATGTCGAACTTCGTGAATTTGTGAGCCAAATTCTCTGTCATAGTGAAAGAATTTCACCGGGCCGGGCCTTCACAGTTTAAAACCGAGGTTTGTATGGAGAACTTGGGGTGTTCAACTGTTATTTGCATTAGAACGCGCTGTGCATATATTTAGGCGTTAGACAATTACGAAACTAACCCAAATACCGAAAACGCCTAAAAATATGCACGGCACGTTATAATGCGCATATCAATTGAACACCCCAAGTTCTCCATACAAACTTCGGTTTTGAGCTGTGAAGGCCTGGTCAAATATTTTTCAAAAATTCTTTCACTATGACACTTCTAGGATCCCAAACCACTGTTATTTTTTTTTCTCATCCCATAACACCAAATTTTGTAAAATTTTGTCGAGCAGTGTTATCGACTCACCCTCTAGTACATACCTAGTACCTACTGTTGCGCCCAAACCTTCAAAATAAACGAATAAGTAAAAAAAACCTAGTACCTTCTACTCTACCTACATCTACCGAAATTCCTATTGACGAATAAAAGTAGAGATTATATCGTGAAAATTAGGAACTTTATAAGGAAAATATTGATTCTATATAAGCTTAATTTTCTATTTCTTGTGCATTTTACCTGTAAATCAAGTTTCACTACCCGGTTTCCATGAAAAAGATTATCTGGAACTCGTTTTCTAAAATACGAAAGAGATATTTCCCAAAACATAACCTTTCATGGCTTTTTTGTATTTAGACAGGTATGAGTAGCGGAAATTGAAACGTTTAAAAAACGCACAACACATCTAGTGATGTGCCATTCCAATATATTCAAACATCACCAACAGGCAAGAACCGTCTTTTTCTAGGCAAGGTACGTAGAATTGCTACGTGTCACGCATTGCATCTCCCAGGTGGGTTGTCTGTCGTGCTACTTCCACCATCCGAGTCTCCCTTTCTGCATCAGTAGGCACCTACTGCTGAGCTGCCGTTCATCTCATCCTTGCCGCGGATTTGGCGATGTTAAGGCTGACTGGCAACGAACCGATGTAAATTATGATGGATGATGATGATGATTACATTTTTCCTCGAGTCCCGACCCATTCCGAAGCAGTCACAGCCAGCGCAGCGCATGGATCTTCTACACTAGGGGTCGAGCAGAGCAAGGACTGATGAGATGGAAATGCTTACTCGCGGCTGTCAACCGACTCCTGCGGAGATCTCACTCCACGCTGGAACATGTTTCATTACCAAGGTGTCGGCGGCGGCATCGGTGAACTTGATTCTGTTCGCACCGCACAGTGTTCGACTTTTCAGCATTCCATGGCTTCAAGTGTGTTATCACCATGTGGACCTCGAACTCCTACTGCAGAGAGTGTGCCCACAGCGAAAAAAAAAACGAATTATCTCGTGGAAAACGTGCGAGTAGAACGCATGTCGTTTTAGGCTGTAGGTCACATTAATGGACTACCCGCTTTGCGCGCAGCCACAGTTGATCAGCAGGAGTAAATCAATTTAATTTTGTATGGCGAAATGCATCTAAACTTGAATTACTTGAAATACAAAGCTTTTACCGAAAAAATATTTGGTAGGCTTAATAGTGGTCACCATTGTGCACAACCATTACCAAATATTTTTTCGAATATGTAATGTGTTCCATTTTGAAGAATTTGCCTTTAGATGGTATTCGCCATACAATATTTTTGCGATTTACTTTTAGCGATTTTTCGCGCATAGAAGCTAGCGCCACATTGGTCGATGCGGAGAGTAGGAAAACAGCCGATGTAGTTAATTCATTGCTACATGATGTTCCAAACATTGGAACGGTTTCGTTCGTGTGAATTGTATCTTCGTGATATTTTTTTCGTCTCTTCTACTTTTTTTATCTTCTGTGATTTACTCTCTGACTTCTATTCTCTATCTTTTGTTTTTGTTTTTTTTTAACAAACTGCACTGGGGGACACGAGTTTCGAAGAAAACCACCATCCACACTTGAATTCAATCTCAACATTCGCAATGGAACACGTCGAGCGAAGCCTGTCCCATCAATGTTGAGACGCTTCGCTGGCGGCAAAAAGTATCGAGTTACCCAATCACTAGAATGGCGATAATTTCTCACTTTGCCGAAGCGACCGTAAATCGACCGTGAAAATCGCTCTGCCTGGCGGCGCGCGGTGCAGTGACAACGATTCATCGACAGCTCAGTTCAGAGAGTTCAAAGAAGCCAGCCATCCAGTGGGCTCCAAGGAAGTCCGAAATTAGCATACACACTTTCGGTCGGGATGCCTCTGGACTGCGTGTACTAGCAGCGCCCGGCGAGGAGAGAATCTCTGATGTGTGTATTTGTAACCGAATCTTGGCGGGTCTTGTTTGCTGGGTTGAAATACGGGCGTCAGCCAAATTATAGGTTCCGCATAAGAGCCAGGTTCGCTGCTTTCGATTCGCCTCTCTTAGCAATGTCGGTGTGTCTTTTCGCCAAAACATTAACGCCTGACTTATTTTCGCGTTCTTCGTCAAAGTGTAGGGAACGAAACAGCAAAGAGAAGCCAAATTTGGCACAAAAAAGTTAGCTGGATCGCTTCTCGGCTGATTGCGCTGTGGCGTCTCTGAACTCAGCTGCCTTCTATCATATGTGAAGTGCATTTGATCTTGTTTCCTTCGTTTCCAGTGCAGGCTTTCGGACATGTGCTTAATTCTGAAAAAAGTGGTTGAAGGTAATCCGTATACTGTGGACCCCCAATACAGATATTCAACACGTTCTAACCTCAAACCTCCGAGACAAGTCAATCGACCCTACTGTTTCTCGCCTCGAAATCCCGGTGGTGATTCATCATAACGACAGGATCAAATTAAAACGAATGAAATCTGTCTAACTGTCGCGGCGGCAAATCCATTGACCCACGAACGCCGCGCCGGATAAAGATAATAATGTTGACGGGCATAACGCTTCAACTTTTCGGTGATCGCTCAGACAAGCGCAACTGTCTCTACCCCCAGCAGAGGTGAGGTGAAGATTTGCCCAAATTTGCATCACTCGCGAAACAGAACCGTGTGTGTGTGAGAGACCACTGCGCTACCGCAGGCAACACATAGGAAGTGAGAAAAGGTGCCGCTTAGCTCGGCCGATTGATTTCGCCGAATATTTTGTTTTTTTTTTTCGGTATGTTCAGGTAGAACAAAGAAAACGGGAATCGGTTGATTATAGATGTGTCATATGATTGTCATTTGCCAAAAAAAAAAAAAATCGAAATTATAAAGGATACAAAGCTCACTATAGCTTTTGAGTCTAAGTATTTGTTCAACGTCAGGTAAAAAAACTGAAAGTGCTCCAAATATGGCCAACTCACTTCTCAACCGAGTTTTACCAAACTTTGTAACAATCGCAAGATTAACTCGTGCTTATCTTATTGGCAAAAGGAACACAGAAGGATTTCCTGATGGAATTCCAGAAAGACTTTCAGAGAATATGTACCAACAAGAACATTCGGGGTAACCCAAAATGGAACTCCTAAAGGAATCTCAGAAATAATTTCTGTAAAAATCTCAGAAAAAAAATCATGGAAGAAGTCTTGTGAGAACTGATGATAAACCTAGGCGCGCTAGTGGAAAACAACATGTAGGGGAAAATTATTTGGTTAAATACTGTCGTGTGTAATTCCAAACAAATAGGTGGGATTAAACGGAACAGTATATTACCCAATTTTCTTTTACTTAACCCTTCTTTGGGGCATTGGGGTCATTTTGGACCTAAGCCGTACACTACGTCAGTGAGTTGTTCCCAACTTGATGCAAAAGGAAGGTTAAAGGAACATCTGAAGAAACCACCGAAAGTTCTCCTGTAAGAATGTCGTGGTAAGACGAAGTATAAATTTATTAGTGCGAAACTCTTGAAATAGGTAATTATTGAAGGAGCGCTAAAAGGAATTTTGAACGACATTTGAATTGATCCCACGGGAAAATCGTTTGGGAAGTCAAACAAAAACTTATCATCGAATTTCACGAGTTGCCCAAGCGGAAATGAATAAGATTATTAAGAGCAATCCCAGACCCATGATTGTAGAAATTCCAGAAGGAACAACTTGGGAAAACCTGCAAGAATACAAATCGGCACCAACATTTCAAAAGGGCGTAACTGCATTTGGAAATAATTCCTTCTTTCAAAGCTGTAGGTCGTACTGCCTCCCTTACACTCAAACCACCGTGGTTGTCGGAAAGAGGAAAGTTTTTCCCATCTGGTACTTGTTGTGAAAAACATGGAAATCATAACACATGATCCACAGCTTTAAAAGAAGGTGATGATTCCAAAAGCAGTTACGCCCTTTTGAAATGTTGGTGTCGAAATATGCATAAAAAAATTCCACGAGTTTTCCTAAAGATATATCAGAAAAAAATATGATGGAAACCGTGAAAAAAAGTTCGAGGAAATTCAAAAGAAATTCATGGAAGAATTTCTGGTAGAGTTTCTAATTAAGGGGGTAAGAGACAGAGGGGTGTAAGTGACCAAAAGTTCAAAATTGAGATAAATGTCCTACGTGGTTCTACGAGATCAACTTTGTTTGTTACCAAAGACTTGTAATTTTTCAAAATATTTCAACATGTTATCACATTGCACAAAAATATGACGCTTAACCATGGAGGAAATTTGTTTGGAGGCAAAGTGTGATATTACATTAATTTTTAAAAATCAACATATTAAATTTGATTATGAGTAGATGTGCATATATGATCTCTTTACATATATTTTGAATCATGTCTTATGTTATGGGCCCACGACATGTGGGTCAAATGTTTTTTGCAAACGGTAGGGGAATTCGGTGCATAATGAACACTCGGGGTGAAATGGACACTCCAGTTTTTGTCGAAACCGTTGAATTTTACGTTAAACAGGTAATGCAAAAGTGAGCAGGAACATGTCTGTTCTATTTTTCAAAGGTACCATTTGTATCCCTTCAAAATAATCAAAATTTGTCTAATTTTAGTTTATGTTTCATGTTGATTCTTATAATTTTTAAGCAGCGGCAAATAAGGTATTGCGAGCGTTTGAGTATCTTTACCTTAAAAAATAGCAAAACATTACCTTATCTGTATATACACTCCGGTTTTGCAATGAATGAAATGTTTTATTTTTGATCAGAATCAACTCAAAATAACAATTTTGATGTTGTAATCGGTTCGGGGCGAAATGAACATTGACAATTACGAATGGATGTACGCGCATTGCATACTGTTAGGCGTTTTAGAAAATTTTGAAAAAATCAATTTAATTATTTTAGTTTAAAGTTGATTTTATCAACTCTGGTTTTATGTCAATCCGTCTAATAGAGTATTATATTTATAGTATTGATCTCCGTAGGCAAAATACCCAGGTAACCAGTAAGCATTTGAATAAGCCGTACAAGTGACCGTTTTCAGCATTTGAGCTGCTTGCTGCCCTACATAAGCAGTTCGAATGCATAGCTGCTTTGAATTAGCATAAGCTGTGCTGCTCAGAAACATTCAGTTTTTAATTAGCATTTCGACTGCCTGAGATGTTTTCGCGCTTAAGCAATAAAAATGCTTTTTAAATGCTCTGTAAATGCTACGGGCAAAGAGTATGGAAGATATGTTATGCATTAGACAGCACATGCCGTCTCTTTTACATGGTGTAGACCTTTGTTGACAAATTAAGCCTAACGTTACCAAACACCGTATGCATCATTTGTAAACAAAAAAGAGATTTTCACATGATGCGCTTTATTTCGTTAAGGACTACTTGTATCACTCATCTTTGGGGTAATTTGTGAAAAATTTTTTGGTAAATTTTCCGATTGAACGATTTTTTTCTTTCCAGTTTCCCCAAATAAGATTATCTGGAACGACTTAATCACTAAAATACGAGATGGGATTTCACAAAACATAACCTCTTTTTAGAAGGCCAATTAAGACTGAGACAGCCATTTCCACGTAATAACAGCAGACACATCCCAAAACTAATCGAACATTTTCCAAAATATTGATCATTGCTTCTAATTTCAAGTAAGAATTGAACTGGCAGCTTCCTTACTCAACATTTTCACAAGTTCACATTCGACTTCACGAACTTTCGCAACATTTCCCATTGTGTACCCAACCGATAGCCATGTTTACCTCATTTCGTATACCAACTCGTTAACTACGGGCCTCCGGGTGTCGATGAAGCAAACACTCTCTCAGCTAGTAGCTGATCCTACCCACTTTTCAGCCCAGGCAAAGCAGCCCAGATGGACCAAGCGACGTTGTTTGGTCGTCGGCCGAATTTCGAACTTAAGTAAAACTACTTACACCTGGGCTGCGGTTTTCCGATCAGAGCCAGGGTGGTTGGTCCATGCTGCTGCTGGTGGTAACGACAACGACGACGACAGACATTCATTGTTAGGTCAGACATTCGCCCAACAAACAAACCACCCTCTCCTCCACACGGACACCACACTGACTGACTCCGGCTAGTGGTGAGCAGTAGTGAGTGCTAGAGCATGGTAATGGCCGATCTCTGATGGAGCCACTAGCCAGCCAGCCAGCCAGCCTGTCGGAGGTGATGTTAACATACAATGCTTCCGGGGATACGAGCTGGAGCAGTTTTCGATCTAAGTACCATTCACGTGTTGTAGAGAGCCCACTCTACCGATGCGAAACCGATGTGGTTGCTGCTAACCCTGGACTGCCAATGGCAACAGTCAGGCTGCGTTCTCTTCTATTGTGGTGCGTCCGGCATGGTACGAGCCAATGTTCCAATTCAGTTCCAGTTCAGTTCCAGTAAATAAACGCATCGGTAGCTCAATAGACAGGAAGTGTGCTTAAATCGTTTTTTTTTCCTATTCTCACTGAATTCTCTGCTTGGAGTCCGATGTCTCCCAACGCAACGGTGGTATGTTAGTTTGTTTCGTTGAAACTCGATGAAATGCATCAACAGCAGAAGTAGTTATCCATCCAATCGATGAAGCTACTTCAAATGGCACCTCCGCACTCAAAGTATGGTTTATTTTCCACATTTTAACACCTTTGCTCTAGGTGCGCCTATTTCTATGCGTGTTATATTCAGGTGGTAAGGAATCGCCCCAGAAATGGGCAAGCGTCGCTTTTTTTCTTGACTTGCAATGATATAAAATCTATAAAAATCTGAAATCTTCTCAGGTTCTTTTGTCTGCTACACTAGGCTTTTCCCATGACATTTCTTATCCATATAGCTGACCGCTGCGCATTCTACACTTTAACGTAGAATAGTGCAGTAGTTAGTAGGTAGATCTATTTTCAATATCGTTTGTTACGCCGTGATGCATTTGCCATGTTTGTAGTTGTTATTTTCGCTGCACTTCGACTCCCGCTGGATGCCAGTTCCCGGTAGCCATCCCAGCCAGCCAGCCAGCGAGTCAGCCAACCTTCCCGCCCAATCAACTCCGATCCGTGTGTTCAATTGCTGACTGGCTGGCGCGCTGAGAGTTCAGAGCTCAGTGAAATTATTCCCGATTATTATTAATGACTTTACATACCATTGTTTTCACTTGCATTCGATGGCTGGTGGTCGGGTCGGATTCGATCGCGAGTTCCTCCGCACGCCACCCGGGAGGTCTCACCATTTATTCCCAAACAGGGTTCTCGCAGCAGCCAGCGTGCTCAATATCAGTGGCACCATCAGAAGCGCGCGCTGAAAAGCAACGTGCCACGCCACAGATCGAACCGTGTCTGTATATGGATTTAAACCCCAATAAACGAACGCAAAATTGGAAATTGAATAAATTGTATGCTAATGATGTTAACTTGGAAATTAGAATAAATCGCACTTCGCTCGTCGTATTGCTCTGCTGAGCGCGTATGCAGTGTGAGGGTACGATGAGGATGATGGGGTAAAACGAATCGCTCGGCAGAAGATCTATGTTAAAGGTGCGATTTGTTATCTATTACACAGCGCAACATTTTTTTTGTCTCTAGAGCAAACTTATGTGTCTCCGAAGGTTTTTGGGCCGCTGAATCCGAATCCGGGCTCAGATTTGCTCCAACACGTCACAATTTTGAGCTATATCTCAATTTATAGGGCAAAATATGCGATTTTGGGCTTTTTTGACTGCAAGTCATTAAGCATGGAAATGTTTTTTTCAAGCAATCAAAAGGTTAATTGGTCGATTAACATTTAAATTAACGACTCATGCAAAATATTTCGTTTTACCTAATCAAATTTGATAGATTTAAGCATTTTATGTTAGCATGAAAACTTGCATGCAACTTTTGGAGGGTGACTTGTATGGGAAATATCGTACCTAACATAAATCACTTAAAAACTATCAAAATCGATTTAGTAAAACGAAATGTTTTGCATGAGTCGTTAATTTAGGTATGAATTGAACAATTAACCTTTTGATTGCTCAAAAAAAATATTTCCATGCTTAATGGCTTGCAGTCAAAAAAGCCCAAAATCGCATATTTTGCCCTATAAATTGAGGTATAGCTCAAAATTGTGACGTGATGGAGCGAATCTGAGCCCGAATTCGGATTCAGCGGCCCAAAAACCTTGCGAGACACATAAGTTTGATCTTGAGACAGACCAAAAGTTAATTTTTGTTACGCTGTGTTGATAACTAAGTTATCAAGCGGTATATCACCTGGAATGTTATGCAAGGCCAAATTTTCCCATACAAAACATTTTTTTCTATTTTGATTATATTTTGAATCCTTATACATGTATGGATACAAAACATACCAGGAATCACTCAAAAAAGCAAAACAAGGCATAGCTTTATGAATATCAGGCAATTTTAAAGCAGCTAGTATTGAAATATATGAATCTCGATGTTCAAAAAATTATATCTCGAAAACTAAAAAAAACATACATCTCTGATTTTTATATGTTCCGCCGAATTTCCTGAATTTTCTGATCAAAATATAAAACCAGGGTACCTCTTTGGTCCTGTGACCTTGAAAGCGTGAAAAACTAATATATTTGTACATTTTATGCACAAAAACACAAGTTTGCCCATTGAACCTATTTTTCCTGAAAACTAGAATATAATAGCTTTAAAAAAAAAAGAAGTTTAAAATCGGTTAACTGGCTCAAAAGATATTTTTTTGATTTTTTTTTAGTTTTTAAAAACCTTGATTTTTAGGACCACCCTATCTGAAAATTGATCACCCTAATGACGAAATAAAAAATACGGGTCTATTTTTTTTTCGATGAACTACAAACCCACAAAATCTCACGATATTCTGAGTTGTTTTTCTATGAAATGGCTGTATATGTACTGTCAAGTAGTGAGTTGAACTTATATTTGAGAATTTCTGAAACTGGCTTCGGATCTACAAACGCAATCAGTCTGGTACGCCTTAAGGCCCTACTGAAACCGTTTGGAACCCTTTAGATCACCTCAGAAATCTCCCTGCCCAACTAACAATCACTCATTTTACAAGCACCTTTACGACGAATTGATTCAGCATGATGCTGAACAACATTTGGATAGTTTTCAAAACTATAAACCATAGTGTTGTGTACCAACTGAACTGTTTATTGTTAAATCGTTTTACAACTGTATAGTAAAGCTGTTATTCAGTTTTAGAAAAAATGATTAAAAATAAATAAAATGCATAATTTTTCAATTTCCACGAGAGTTTATGATTGTTACTTAATGCTGTAAACAAATATTGTGAAATAATAACTACACATAAATTTACCTAAATCCAGATTCGAACTCGAGACCCGTCGATTGCCAGCCGTATGCCTTCCCATCTTAGAGATGATAAATTGCAGCGCTCAAATCAAAACATAAACTTCCCGTGGTTTAATAATGATCAGACTTCGACTCCTATTCAGCAGTGGTGAATTAGCACAGACATTATGGTTAACGACTGAACAACAGACTAATTCAGCTGTTGTTCAGTAAGCACACGTGTTTTTCATCATGTACTCTGAGTCGAAGGCTCAGAGCCGAAAGCCTGGAAGCGCCACCCCCACTTCAAACACCTTCAAAACGCTCGGAAACGATTTAGAACGCCTCTGATTCACTTGAAGTCTCTTTTGAGAGCAAGTGAGGTCCCCTAAAACCCTTCTGATAGCTTCTGAAAGACCATGTAAGGCCTCGAAACTCCTCTGAAAAAACCTCCTGAAACCCTTGTGAAGCTCATCCGAGAACGCATGATATCCCCTAAAATCTATCTGTAATCTCCTGAAAAAAACTTAAACGCATTGAAACGCACATGTTCTACACAATAACGTTTTTATGAATAAATTAGGTAATATAAGAGATACATTGACTCATGTTGAACAAGTGTGCTACTTGGGTTGAATCGCCTTGAAACCCCTTAAAATCCCATGAAGAAGCCCCAAAAATCCTTCTGAAATGTTCTGAAGTGCTCAGAAAAGCCTCTGAAAACCCCGTGAAGCTAACCCGAGAGGCTGAGAGCCTATGCACTCCCTAAAGCCCTTCTGATACCTCCCGAAATACTCTGAAACGCCCTGAAATGCATTGAAAAGGCAAGAAATGCCACTGAATTCCCCGGATACCATATGAAAATCTTCTGAGGTTCCCTCTCTGAAACCTCCTAAAACGCCTTAAATGCTTTGGAAGTCTTTAGAAATTCCGCATGACCTTCCTTTTGATATCATGCCCATTTTCTTTGCAACTTTGATTAATCCAATTTAGGTCATAAACTGAATCCATTTTGGTGAAAATTATATTTAGGTAGTCCAGACTTATTATGTAAATGGAGGATCTAGTACAGTGTAACTTATACGCAATATTAACAAAAACAGTAAAATAGAAAAAAAAACGCATATTTATATTATTCTAAATTTTAAATTTATTTTGGTTGGGTTAGCGAAAAACGTAAAGTAATAAGTAATTGTCGAAGGAAATGTGCTACTTTTATGAAAACAATTCAATTACTGGCGAGCTCAATTTCGACTATTTATGAGATAGGTACTTATTTACACGAGTTTCTGGTTCAAAAAGGAGTAGTTGTGCGAAATTTTGGTGAATTTTAGAAAATCAGAATGACAGTTTAAAAATAATTTGTTTAAAAAATAGTATTTTACGAGAACGGTTCTAACTTCGTGAAAGATTAACCAATCGAGCTCAAATTTGTACCAATGATGCACATATAACACTAGTTTACAGCATTTTTGAACTCGGTAAGCTGATGATCATTTTTGGTGTAGAATCATGTCCTGAGTTCGAAAACGCGAAAGAAAAAAATTACAGTAGAGCGGAAATTTTTTCGACTTTCCATACAAGGTTGATGATTTGAAATCGATTTTTGTTCTATTTTTAAGCAAAGTCGCTCACTTCAAACATCTCATTCTCCGTAATCAATGCTTCGATTGAGCTGAATTTTTTACTGTAACTCGCCTACATATGATAGGTCAACTAAACGTCGAGAAAGAATTTTTAAGTTGGTTTTTTCTTATTGAAAAAAATACATTTCTTCAAAAAATTTTGGGAATTTGGCTCAAATTTAAGAAGATCGTCCCTAAAGATCGCCAATATCTTGAATTTCATCAAGGTTCAGCTTTCAATTGATGTAAAAAGATTTAAAATTGGTTGAACAAAACGCAATATATTTGAATTTTAGTAAATTACATATTTTGAAAAGTTGTAAAACTTGATATTGAGCTAAAACTCAAAAACTGTTCTACTTAAAATTTTTTGAAGGTCAGTTTCGAAATCAGCACTAAATTGTGCTTCAAAAATTTTGGTCGTTGACAGAAGTTCACGACTTTCGTTTTATTTTGTAAACTTGTGTAATTGGTTGTTGAATAGTTAAAATTTGAGATTTTTTTGATACACTCTATGAAAAGTTATAGCATGTTGAACTTTTTTGTGAGAGAAAAAAAAGTTGCCTGACCCAAACATTTTGACCACCCCCTGTATTAGGGAACTGTTAAATTAGAATGGATTAGATAGGAAAATTCTGGAGAAGTTTCTACTCACATTTTTGATGAATTTCCAGAAAGACTTATTTCTTATTTCTCTATTTCCATTGAAGAAATTAAGGTAGTAGGCTTCAAAAATATTTCTGTTTTGTTCGAATTATCTTACTTTTGGATAGTGTCCTCACCGATGAATGCTACACCGTGACGTCATGCTCGATTGGATCCAATCGAAAGTGACAGTCCGCCAGACTCTAACTAGACTGACACTACTTCTGATAGGAAGCTCGAGCAAAGTTTTTTTTTGTTGATTTCAGCAATTTCTCAAGAATATTTCACGTAAGTTCAAAAATACTTATATGAATATACCATGTTTAGTATTGTATCATCGACAAGTGCCAGCTCCGCAGTATGTTTTACAAATTTTCAAGCTGAATTTCGGTAAAAAATACGTTTTCAGCAGGATTTTATCATCATGTTTCACTAACAAACACTGGTAAATGTGAGACTTTAATCCAGGAATTCATGTTTATGAAATATCTTAAATTAAGGCCTTTCTGTTTCACTTTTTTATAACTTAGACTTTTTAAGATTTTTTCCCAATATTTTGTTTTGTTGGGGGCTGTTCATTAATCACGAGAGAGGATTTATGCGATTTTTCGACACCCCTCTCTCCCTGATAAGATTTTTTTGTATGAAAATCCAAAAGTAAGATAATTCGAACAAAACAGAAATATTTTTGAAGCCTACTACCTTAATTTCTTCAATGGAAATAGAGAAATAAGAAAAGAAACACTTGTCAAAAGTTTAATAATTGAACTCTGCACCCAAAAATGAATCAAAAGCCTGAATTTCAATATTTTCAATAAATTTCTGTAGTTGTTCCTGCGGAAATTTTTAGGGGAAACCCTGTAAAACGTTTAGGAAGAATTCCACGAGAAAGAACTGATGCAGACCCTGCTGGATTTTTTTCTGTAGAATTACCTTGAAGAACTTCTACAGAAAATACCTTAGATTGAACTTTCAGAAGAACTTTTGGACGATTTTCAGAATTCTTAGAAGATTTTCTGCAGGAAATGCCAAGGAATAATTCCTAGATGAATTTATAAAGGTAATTTTGAGAACATACCTGCATATATTCCTGAAGTATCCCTAAAGGTTTTCTTTAAAAAAAACCTGTTGAAAACTTCAGGATAAGTCCCAGGAGGAGCTAATTCTCCAATCCATGGAGGGAGACTTCTGGCAAAATTACTGGAGAAATATCTAGAACATTCTAAATACAGAAATTCCCTCAGAAATATTAAAAAGTTATTCCTGAAGAAAAACCTCAACATATCCCTACTAGAGGAATGCATGAGAAAATATCTTACAAGAATATCAGAAGGAATTCCTGAAAAAATCCCTACTGGAACTTCTGGAGATTTTCTCGGGGGAATCTCTGAATAAATTCTTGAAAGAGTCTCAAGAGCCTTTTCTTGAAATCCTTTAGAGGAATGCAGAGATCTCCGGAGTAATATCTCAAAAATCTCTGGAGGAGTTCTTGTAAAACTCCCGATGGGACTCCTGCAGGAATCTCTGTAGAAACTCATGGAAGTATCCCTGGAGGCACGCACCGAGGTATTTCTGAAGCATTCCCTAGGGCAACAATTCTGAGGAAATTCCTGGAGAATTCCCGAAATCCTAGGATCCCTTCTGGTATTTCAGTGAAAATTCTTGAAGAAGTCAAGGTTGCGACCATTCATTAGCAAAGATTTACATTCATTTGCTATTAGCTCAGTTCAGAAGCATACTATCGAAAAACAATGTATGGATGAATTTAACCTTGTAGTTTTATCTGAAAGTTTGACGAATAACATTGGGGTCGCAAACGTATACCAAAGTCGTGAGCGAGCTGTGAAGGCAACTCTCCACGCGGTGAATATAAATTTCATTCACGCTGTGGAAAGTTGCCTTCACAGCTCGCTCACGACTTTGGAATGCGTGTGCGACCCCAATGTTATTCGGCAAACTTTCAGATAAAACTTCAAGGTTAAATTCATCCATACATTGTTTTTCGATAGCATGCTTCTGAACTGAGATAACAGCAAATGAATGAAAATTTTTGCAAATGAATGGTTGCAACCTTGGAAGAAGTTTCGGAAGGAGGATTTTCTGAGAAAATACCTGAAGTAACTCCTGGAGATATCTCTGGAAGAATGCCAAGCCATTCTCAAGAAATTTCCGGCGGAATTCCGGAAGAAATTCCATGGCAAAACTACTTCAAAAGTTTCTGAAGAATTCCTGATTCCCTTGAATAATTTCTCACAAACTCCCTTGTGGCCTTTAAAAAAACTGTGGAAAGAAACCTCTACTGAAATTGAAGAAAAAATATTGTTGGAGTTTCTGAAGAAAGCTTGTCTAGATTTTTCGTTTTATGTGTGACTTTTACCTAAATTCATTCAGAAAAAAATCCTGGAGATTCGTCTGGAGGAATCCATACAAGAATCTTTTGAGACATTTTCGGAGGGATTATGACGATAATGAGAAATTTCTGGAGGAACTCGAGGACAAAAATCCCTTTAAAAACAATAACAAAAGCAATCCCTCAGGAAATTCCCATAGGAAATTCTTAAAAATCAAAAAAAAAAAAAATCCAAAAGGGATTTGTGTAGGAATCCCTGGAAGATTTTCGGTGAAATTTTTGGAATAATTCTGAAGAAATTCCAAAGAATAAATTCCGGGAAAATTTTTAAAGAAATAGTCTGGTGCAGTGAAGAGAATTGTCAGACAAAAGAAGCACAAAACAAGCAACAAAGAAGGTGCGACGATTACTCTTTATCCCTACTGGTTACAGATAATGACATGATCTCGAAAATTTTTGTTACAGACAAAACGGAAGCTGAATTTGTTGCGTACTTTTCAACTCGTGAATAATCAATTATTACAAACCCAAAGTCTAAACTGTTTGATGACAGATCATCAGCAGAGTTGCAGTGTTTACCTACTCGAAGTTACCGTTCGAAAATCGCAACGCAAAAAATCTCTAAACTCTTGGTTTACGATGTTTATCCTATTATTTTCAAGTTGGGTTAATCTTATGTCGCATTGGGTGGAATATCGCAACAAATACAGGTTGCGACATTGTCATTATTGTTGCGCGATGGTTGTATTTTGATTCCTGGTCTGGTGCAATTTGGAAAAATAAATTGAGAAAGCAAACCCTGAAGAGTATTATGAATAAATCTCAGAAAAAAATTGGGAAACAAACTCAGGAGCAATACTCAAAAGTAATTCTGGTGGAACCCCCTCGAGGAACTTTAGAATAATCTCTAGAGAATTTTCATAGAAATTCCTGCAAGAATGCCTAGGAATAATTCCTGGAGGAATTTCTGTAATTAAGAGAATTATTTGTTCTGAAAATGGTAGAGAAATTCTAAAAGGAAATATGAGAAAAAAATCTCGATAAATTACAGTTCTCCTGGAACAGCGGTCTAGGAATCAGAGATGCCAGATTATTTTATCAAAAAAATCTGTATCAATACTGATTTTTCTGTGTCGCCTTATTTGAGTATACTGTAGATACCGAGAGTCCCAGATTCCAATATAATATTATAAAATAGTACCACTTTTTGACGGTTTTGCCTTTCTCGTACACTAAGTGTACTGGAAAGGCTATATGTTCACTCCAAAAACGACTTTTTGATAGAAAGCTCGGAGGGTCGAATCACATATACCAATCAACTCAGTTCGACGAATTGAGCAAATGTCTGTATGTGTGTATGTATGTGTATGTGTGTATGTGTGTGTGTATGTGTGTATGTATGTCTGTGTACAAAAAAGGTCACATCACTTTTTTGAACTAAACCTCAATCGATTTTAATGACCGATGGTTTATTCGACGCGGAATGTGGTCCCATTGTTTCCTATTGAAAATGGTTCGGATCGGTCCAGCCGTTCCGGAGTTATGGCCATTTAGGTGATCCGGACCGGTACCCCAGGAAGGGGCCAGATATGAAAACGCTACAAACCCATCCATGCGACACATCAAACTACGGCATTTT
Organism: Aedes albopictus; assembly: GCF_035046485.1. Classification (NCBI taxonomy): domain Eukaryota; kingdom Metazoa; phylum Arthropoda; class Insecta; order Diptera; family Culicidae; genus Aedes; species Aedes albopictus. The sequence continues at coordinate 20,088,223 of NC_085137.1, forward strand.
CGATAACTTGATGAACGGTAAGCAGAAAAATGGTCTCAGACCATATCTGAATCGGTAGTGTCCCGGAGCCGGTTCCGGGTGTCCCACCGGAAGTGGCCAAACATAAAAGTGCACTTAACCCATGCATGCGGCATATCAAACCGCAGCTTTTTCGATACCCTGATGAACAGTAAGAAGGAATACATTCTCAGACTATATTGGAACTGGTAGTATTCCGGAACCGGTTCCAGATGTCCCGCTGGAGGTGGCCAAGTATAAAAGTTAACCAAACCCATGCATGCGACACATTAAATAGTGGCTGTTTTGACATCCTGATGAAAGGTAAGCAGGAAAATATTCTCAGACCATATTTAAACCGGTTGTGTTCCGGAACCGGTTCCGGGTGTCCCGCCGGAAGTGGCCAAATATGAAATTGAACTAAAACCATGCATGTGACATATCAAACCGCGGCTTCTTCGATAACCTGATGAACAGTATGCAGGAAAGCATTCTCAGAACATATCGGAACTAGTAGTGTTCCGAAACCGGTTCCAGATGTCCCACCAGAGGTGGCCAAGTTTCAAAGTTAACCAAACCCATACATGCGACATATCAAATAGTGGCTTTTTTGATATCCTGATGAACAGTCAGCAGGAAAATATTCTCAGACCATATGTATCTGAACCGGTAGTGATCCGAAACCGGTTCCAGGTATCCCGCCGGAAATGGCCAAACAAAAAAGTGAACCAAACCCATGCGACAAATCAAATCGCGAATTATTAGGTATCTTGATTTGGCAAAAAAAAAAAAAGTTTCCGGCCACATTTGGAACAACCGGTAGTATTCCTCACCGATTAAGGGTGCCCCATCGGAAGTGGTCAAATGTAAAGGAGAGCCAACCCCATAGATAGCTGTTTTGGTAACCTGATGAACGGTTAACAAGAGAAACAATCATAGACCACACTTTGGAAAACCAATACTGTGCCGAAACCGGTTTCAGGTGCTCCGCCGGAAGTGGTCAAATGTGGAACCAAACGCATGCACACCGCGCATTAAATATCGGATTTTTAGATGGCGCGCAGAACGGTCAGCAAGAAAAGTCTCAGGCCACTTTAAGACTACCGGTAGTGTACTGGAACCACTTTCGAGTGTCTCGCCGGAACTGGCGAAATGCACAAATAAGTGTTTGACAGTACATCAAATAGCAGCTTTTTTGAATACACGATGATCGATTCGTAAGAACATAGCCTCAGACCATATTTTAGACAACCGGTAGTGTCCCGAAACCAGTTCTGGGTGTCCCACTGGAAGTGGTCAAATGTAAAAGTGATCTATACCCACCCATGCATGAGATAAATCAAATCGTGTTTTTTTTTTGGGTAACCTAATGAACGTTAGCAATGAAATAGTCTCAGACTATATTTGGGAGACCCGGTGTGCTCCGGAACCTGTTCCGGTACCGCATCGAAAGTAACCAAACGTACCATGCAACATATTACATCACGGCTTTTTGAATGACCCGAGAAACGGTTAACTAGAAAATAGGGTCACACCACATTACAGACTACCGGTAGGGTTGCACAACCAGCGTTTGGTGCTTCGCCGGAGCTACGAAAGTAAATAAAACCAATGCAAGCGATAAATATGTGTAAGAGAACAAAATCTTACAAATTAAACCCACATACAAACAGACGTCGCACTATACTCACTACCTATCGCTCTTGTTTTCAACGGTCAATAAGATACAGCCCAAATGTTCAGAAAAAAAAATGTGATCTGTGATTGTGTAAAGAGTTATAGCTTAGCTTGTTAGTATCGTCTTGATATTGATCAGCCTCCAGTGTTAGTGAAGGTGCTCAACAAAGTGCTCAAGCAGTCAACTGAGAAGTCTGATATTTTTCAGCCCTGCTTATACGTTGAACATAATGTCGGACTATGTGCAATCAATAAGTTTTAAGTCAATTCAAAGATGTCTGATAAAATGCTTGCTTTTCTATAAAAATATTCGGATTCAGAAACACTTGGACTTACGTTGCCGGAAAGATTGTGAGAACATGTTCGACGAGAAAGGCACTATCACCACTAGGTGGATTAATTTGGTTTTTAATTTTTATTTGTATTTATTTCTCTAAAGCACGTGTGAAACTCTTCTTAGCCTGTACATCAATTTATTAAGTTTTTATTAAATTTATTGAAAATAACATCAATTTTCGACATTTTATGCTTTTTGGAAAAATCTGTACCATATTTTAAAATCTTTATTTTTTCTGTACTTTGTATCTTGTTTGTATAGAAGGCCAAAAATCTGGATAAAACAGATAAATCTGTATATCTGGCATCTCTGCTAGGACTGTACCATCCACGAATTTGTGCGACTTGCTTAATGCTAATGCTAATGCTAATAACATTTCTCCAGGATGGTGTAATCCTCAAAAGGAATCTTTTGAAGACTTTCTCCAAAGAACCTTGAGGAATCTGCTGAAGTTAGCTTGCAGGAATTACGAGAACAATGTCTTTTAAAGTTGAGGAATAACTCTAGGATCAATCCCTAAAGAATACTCTGAAGGAATCTAATCTCTTTGAGGAATCTAAAATTCATCCAATAAAGAAAGCTCTGAAAATAATCTAGGAGTAATTTCGACAGAAGCCTCAGGAGGAATACCTGGAGGAGGCTTCTGTATCCCAGAAAGAATTTCTAGAAGAATCTCTCCTGAAATTTCTACAGAGTTGCTTCGAAGAAATCCCTAAGATAAACCCCTGGTAAAACTCTGAAGAAATTTCTAGAGGAATTTCGGGATGAATGCATGGATGAGTACTGAGATTCTGAGGAAACTTTGGAGAAAAATATTGCAGAAACCTCTATCTCGGGGTCAAGAACAACTGGTCGGGGTTCTGCTAAACCGAACCAAAGACCATTTTTTGAAAAATTGAGTTTTCTTTACCATTGGATGAAGAAATTGATGATCCTCCTTCCATGTAAAAATGCAGTAATTCCGACAGCTCTTCGTGGAGTAAATTCAAAATTTCTGTTTGGCAGAACATACAAAAAATAAAATTGCATCCAACCAGAGTGAACTGTAAACCATTCCATAGAATCAGCGAAATGTTTTAGTGTTGGTCCAGATGAAGAACATTTCAAGTTATGCTCATCGCCGTTAAATTTCTAACTTCCAACCGACTCATAGTAACAATCTGTGGGGGAATTGAATACGTTATTAGAAATACGGATGATGGAAGATACAATTATGTTGCGATGGTGCTGATCGCCATTTATCCAAATCACATTCAGCCAGACCGAACCAAATCCACTGCATTTTAGAATCTATTTATTCTCAACAATACAAAATTCAACTGGTTTTAAATACCTGCGTTATGTCGACACACCTCATACTGATAATTTAACACAGAAGCCGTCATTGAACAACAAGGCCAATAAGAATAATAAAGCTTGAAAAAAATCAAACACTTGGTTCGCTTTGGCTGATCGAAAAATGGCGTTTTCACGAAAACCATGCTAGAGAAGAATGTTTAGAGCTTGATTCAGACTTAACGACTAACCTTCAGCTAAGTAAAATGGCCTAGAGGTAAGGTGCTTGGTTATCACTTAAAGGACCCAAGTTCGAATCTCTTCAATATTTTCGATTTTTTTTTATCTTAGTTCACTTTGGCAGATCATTTTCATGGTTTTCTTCGACCAGTATAAATTTGAAGTACACAAATTGCTCCATTTTCACATCTCAGGACCTCAGGACATCAGAGACATCATTTTACATAATCACTCTTGCTCTGTGCCTGCACATGCACCGCCTATAAAAAAAATACATAGGTGAGAAGGGCTGAGCTGGGAGGGCTTCCGCCGTTTATATTTCAAACTATTTAGAAACCTCCATGCTACCATAATATACGCGTCCTCTCTGATTCATGCAAAGAATTGTGAGTGATATCGATTTCAACTTCATAGACGATGAAAAATCGATTTTTTTTTCACAATCCGAATGGTTTTCTATGAAACAAAGAAACACAGTCAGCCACACTGAACTATAAACCATATTCCAATGTTTTTGTTCAGCCAGAGTGAACTGAGTGCGAAGTACTGAAAAATTAAATGTAATTATATCAATGATTTCAAATAATTTACATGTATTCTTCATCTCTGATGATTAATAAAGGCTTGTAAGTTACATGTGTGTGGAAAAGTTTCAAATAATATTAGCTGTTTTTTATTTGTGAGTGGTTGAACTTTAAGCCTAATTATCTCGGAATAAAGTTTTTGGCGCTTAGTTCGGTTTAGCAGAACCCCGGCCAACTGTGATTTATAGAGCAAATTTTCGAAAAAATACAGAAGTCGTGGGTACTTTTCATCCAAAACTTATATGGAAAAATTGCTCGAAGCACCAACTGAAAAGATAGACCCTCAGCTTTCATTTGGCGACAGAGTTGCGCAATGTCAGTCTTGTCAGGTGACTACTGATATGGACTACTGCACGAATTTATTCTGGCCTGCTTACTCACACACGAAATTTGACGTTTGAGCGGTGTCGGTACTTCTCAAACTTCAAATTTTCTGCGAGAGTAAGCAGGCCAGCGTAAGTTAATGCAGTGGACCATTGCGCCATCATCACTATCACTCCAGGCCGTTCAATATCAAAACGACAATGACAGGCAACGACTTGATATTGACCCGCACTCTAGATCACAATCATTGCAACTGATGTGATATTTCAGTGGTTTTCACCATAACTCAAACTTTTTTTATGACCAACATGCAAACTTGTTATCACATATTAAAATATCAAAAATGATAAATCTTCATTTGGATTTTTAAACGAATTTTAAAGATGGTCTATCAGTGATATCCATACACCATCACAGTCAGTCCAGTTCTGATGGAACAAGGAAAGTGACGGTGACTCAACAGAGCACACGCTGACACGTATCGCAGTCGGCCTATCAAAATCAGAGATTTGCTTACCATTGACAGTGACAGAGTGCAACTCTGTTTGGTAGGTGACTAAGCAACCTTTTTTTCTTATAATATTCTACTACTAGACATAGTAAGAGGAATTGCCGGATTTTGCTGGAAAATGTGAAGAAAAACCTGTTTGGATTCCTGAAGCAATCCTAAGCGGAAATTCTTAACATATCCTAGGAGGAATTTCTGAAGTAACCCGTGGAATTCCTCGGAATCCTCCACTTCGAAGTAGCCGTGGAAGGGTTTCTGGCAGAATGTAAGAAATGTTTTCCGCAAAGATCATGAATTAAAATTTCGGCAAGAATTTCCTTTCTACAACAGTTCTAGAAAAAATGGTGAAGGACTGAAAAAAGGTTCTAGAAAAAACTGTGAAAGTGCTTATACAAAACACTGAGCTGTGGAGCAGGCTCTGTCTCGGTTGGAACGTTACGCCTAAAAAAAGAAGAAGGTAAAGATTTTATATTAACTTTTACTTTGATCATCCCTATAATAAAACAACCGGTACGAGGCGATTTCAGTGTGATTTTGGAGGCAAAGTGAAGAAGCCGTTTTTTTCATTCGGGCCGGCCGCGTCATCAATTTAAATGTGCACATCGTCGTACCCGTGTGTAGTTGTAGCGGTTCAGTGTGATTTCGGAGAAAAGGCCAGTTAGTGGAAGATGCTGCAGCACATACGCACCGGACACTTCGAAGGATGTTCTTTGGTGAGCTCGTTCCATTTTATCATAATAATTAATGCTGAAGGATGTATACAATTCTGCTCTGGTTTTTGTGTATTTATCTAACAAATATTGAAAAGTTCGACACGTCATGTGCGGGCGCTAGTTCCCAATGCACATTCAGTTGATAATAAATATCCTTTCATTTTCTGCATTTACAGAAAAATTTGGTTGCATGAATCAAATCACTTTCCAAAGTGAATCCAGATCATCTGACTCTCCCCTCCCCACTAACAAAAACTCCTTCCCGTGACAGTCGTGGAGAAGATGAGGTGATCTCGGTCTCTAGTAGCAACGTACGTCATACTAACATTCCTTTCCTTCCTCGATGACCGTAAGGACTTGGCCGGCGCCGTTATTGACTAATAAAGTTTGGAATTCTCGAACTGTGCACATTGAGAGCGGTAGTTACTCCCAAGCTCCGTTTGTTGGTTCCTTGTGCAATTTCGATTGTTCTGGTCAATCACGGATTAGCAATCACGAATTGTACGGTCATCTATGCTCATGTTCATGCTCATGCTCTTCATCCCTATGATAAAACAACCTGTTGTTTTTTTGGGTGCTCCATTTTGGTGGGTATTGTTACAAAATAGAACAATCTGTCATTATTTTGTTCTTCCTCCCATCTGGTCAGGTAAGGTTTTTTCCATGACGGTCTATGTACGTGAAGAGCACTGGCGTAGCTTTGTTTCCTGTACTCTTGACAGTTGCATAAAATCACAACATATCGTTTCGATCCATCCCCACTATCCTTCTGCTGCAATAGATTCGTTTTACCTCTGCCCTGTGCTGCTCTCTGTTGAACCGAGTACTGGCCAATAGCATTCACCCAGTCAACACACGATCGCATATGATGTTG